>NW_012156438.1:138369-171729 GCF_000151545.1 Saprolegnia parasitica CBS 223.65
GGCGCCCGAGCCCATTGACGTCGAGCTCTTCTCCATCTACTTCCTCATCACGGAGACGGTCGCGACGGTGCTCTGGGTCGCGATCGCCGCGCACTGCCTCCGCGGCGCCCGCGTGCCTTGGCTGTCGCCGCCCTTGCGCTGCCTCATTGCGACGCTGTACGCGTCGGCCAAGCTCGCGCTCGTACGCCGACCTTGCATCGATCTGGTCTCACGCGCGTGTATGGTAGCTGCGGTACGCGTTTGCATCGACGTTCTACTTCAAGGCGACGCAGCTCGTGACGGGCGTCTGCGGACTCTTGGCTGCCGTCGCGTGGGTCTGGCGCCGCGGGCCGTTCTGGTTCCTCTTCCAGGCCAAGCCGCTCCGCGTGTTCGAGTCGTACTCGTCGATTGCGTCCTTTCTGCGCCACATTGCCTACGTCGTGCTCCAGGGCCTTGTGGCGGTCCCGACGCCGGCCGACACGGCGCCCGCGCAGCAGCCGGCGTCCGTGCAGCACCAGCTCTCCAAGCTGCATTTCCATGTCAACCGCGATATCTGGAACGGCGCCATGATCGAGCACTGGCGGCTTGCGCTGCTGGGGCATGGCCGCGCGCGCCGCGTGACGCGCGACGACCTGCCCTACTACGAGACGCGTGTGCTCTTTGCGATGCAATCGGATGGTCTCTTGGTGTCGTTTTATTTATTGGTACGTGCGTTGTCGATGTACAACTTGTCTTGTATCGGGTAAACTGATTTCATGGTAGCCGCCGCTGCCAAGCATCCTCCTCGACCTCCACACGGCGTGCCGCTGCAACGTGTACGAGCTCGTGCTGCGCTATCTCAAGTGCTCGGCCGATGTGGCCGTCGAAGCGCCGCTCATGTATTATGCGACGAATCCAATCTCAAGCGCGGTCACGTCGTCGGCGCAGCGCGACGCGATCCAAGACCTCCTACGGCGACTCAACGTCAACCTGGCGGTGGGGTAGAGTGCTGCCTATTACCTTAACCGGTTATATTGTTGACGAGCAAAGGGTACGATGCTTTAGGCGCGACATCCCCCTTCGGCTGCTCAAGACACACAACTTTATCGCGGCCGGGACACCCGGTGCGACCAAGCGCGTGCGCCGACCGTCGTCGACGTCCAAATTCCAGTTCGACTAGCGTCGCTGCTTTTTTGTTATTATTTTAAAAAAGGACAAGTTGTCCATGGCATCACAGAATGACACTCGACTACGGTTCGTCTTGGCGTGGACGAGCGAGATAGCCACGAGTAAAACGTCTTCCATAACCCATAAAACCAAACGTCGCCGCATGCGTTCAATGCCAGAAACGGTCCATGCCCACACGCGATGACCACGACGTGGTCGTCTTGGACGCTTGCACGAGGGTCCATTGGCTGGGCTCCACAGCGCCGTGTGCACGCGAACGCATCGGCATCGACATCGGTGCATAAACCGTTTAACCTTGTCCGCGTTGGACACAATGTCCTTCTCCTCCGGGCATTACCTTGCTTTTGCACCATTTACTACACACCCTGTCGTTCAACAGAGGGATGCATCGTCGCCCGAAGAGTCACCGGCTCGCACCGTTTTATTGCTACCTCTCGCTGTACATACCTCGCACATTCGATATTTGGTTGCAACGGATTGGGTAACGCGTTCTACAGACACACGCAACCCCTCTATATACCTCTGTATTTGCATACCTCTGGTAATGAATATAACGCAGTGTTTTCGACTTGACAAAAAAACCTCGTCGCGTTAGTTTCACGGCTCGGGCGGCCGCGGCGACGACGACGCAGTGCCACAAGCCGATTCGCCATGGCCGACGACGACAGCAGCAGTGCCAAGACGCCGAGCAGCAGCGCCACGTATAGCCCATTGCCTCCGTCGTATATACCAACGTACTCGCCCTTTTTAATGGACTCGTATGTGAGTTTGGGTCTCAACGGCTCGGTGCATGGCTTCTCGTCGCCCGGCAGCTTCTTCTCGGGCGTGCCCGACGACGGCCCGGCGTCGGAAGAGGACATCTACAGCTCGTTGTCGCATCTACCGAGCGCCATGAACAGCCTCTCGCGGCGAACGTCGTATACGGCGAGCGAGGACGACGACCCGCAGGACGACCAAACGCCGTCCGACGACACGCTCTGGAACTGCGTCGTGTGCACCAAGCTCAACCAGCTCGAGACGTGCTCATTCTGCGCGACGGCGAAGGGCGCGGCCTTTGCACCGACGCCACGCACCAGCGACGACTGCCGCACGCGGGGCACGGCCATCGGCTTTGACGCGCGCATGCAGCTCCACCGCGAGATTCAGGTCCTTCGCCGCGCTTTCGCCGCTTGCCACACATGTCCTTGTAGCCGCGCGACCAGTATGACATGCACCCCGAACGCCCCGACCGCATCGGCGCCATTTACGCGCAGTGCCAGCTCGACGGCGTCGTCGACCGGTGTACGCAGGTACGCTTGTCCTTGTCCAGTTGCACTCCTTTAATCGTACCATACACACTGCAGATCTCGGATGTGCTCGTGGACCCGAACGACCTCTTGCGCGTGCACTCGCCCGAGTACCTGCAGTACCTCGACGAGATCTTTACGTTGCCTTTCCATCACTTGACGCCCGACACGTACTGTTGCGCCGACTCGAAGACCGCTGCGCATCTCTCGGCTGGCATTGTCGTCGCGTTGATGGAAAAAGTGGTTCGGAACGAGTACCGCAACGCGTTTGCGATCGTGCGCCCCCCCGGTACTACTTGATACTTTCTTGATAGTTTGGGATCTTTGGGTCTCACGATATATAGGCCATCACGCCGAGCCGCAGCATGCGATGGGCTTTTGCATGTTCAACAACGTGGCCGTCGCGGCCAAGGCGGCCGTGCACAAGCTCGGGCTCCAGCGCGTTCTGATTGTCGACTGGGACATCCACCACGGCAACGGGACCGAGCACATGTTTGAAGACGACCCGACCGTGCTCTACTGCTCGTTGCATCGCTTTGACGGGTTACATTTGTGTTATATCTTCGACGGCAATATTAACCATCAACTAGGAATGGTGCCTTTTATCCCGGCACGGGGTCGCCAGACGCAGTTGGGTCGGGCGCGGGCGCCGGCTTCAACGTCAATATCGGGTGGTCCGGCGGCGGTGTCGGTGACGCCGAGTACCTCGCTGCGTTCGATCGCGTGCTCATGCCCGTGTTTCGGTCGTTTGACCCGGAGCTCGTCCTAGTCTCGGCCGGTTTTGACTCGGCGATGGGCGATCCGCTTGGCCGCTGTCGGCTCACGCCCGGTGGCTACGCGACGATGACGCACCTCTTGAGCTCGCTCGCCCATGGCAAGCTCGTGCTTGCGCTCGAGGTACATATGGGTTGATAGATTGATACAACGATTCCAACAAACCGGATAGGGCGGGTACAATCTGCAGTCGATTGCGCGGTCCGCCTCGGCGTGCATACGAACGCTGCTCGGGGACGCCGTGCCGGCGCTGCATTTGGAGCCGCCGATGGCTTCCGCGCTCGCAGCCATTGAGACGACGCGACGACACTTGGCGCCGTACTGGCCTTGCCTCCAGCCCGTGCCGCGGGAGGGAAGTAGCAGCGGCAGTGACGGCGACAGCAGCAGCAACAGCGCCAGTGACGACGACGACGACGACAAACAGACAGACGAGACGACGCGGTTGCGGCAACTGCGGGCGCTGCAGACCAAAGTAACCCGCGCGGCAAGGATCGACCCGCACTTGCGGCGCGACATTTTTAAAAAACTCGACGAAAAGCGAGCGCGGCGCTATCGACCGTACCCCAAGAAGCTCTAAGACCCCTCGACTCTGCTAGAAAAATTCAACCATTTTTGTCCACGCCTTGCGATGCACCGTGCCCATATAGGGGCGACCAATGTCCTCTGTCGTGGGCTTGGGTATGGACGAGAGTAGTTACGCTGGTCGGTTTTGTTCGTACGATTGACACAGTACCGGTCAAGCTCTAGCGTTTATTGACTCTCTACCGAGGTCGAGACACTTGATGTACACGATGAACGAACGTATGGACAATTTGTGACATTCTTGCATAAAGACAAAGGAATCGGCGCGTCACATGGGGTCGGGCTGCGTGGCGGGGCTCTTGATCTCCAGAGTGACATCGGACGGGTTGACTTGACTCGCTTTCAAGCGAAGGAGCACCGTGTAGTCGTGCGAAAGCACATCGACACCGTCGGCGCCGACGCAGCGGTACCGATTGTCTTGCGCAACGCCATAAATGTGCATGCAGACGACATGGCGGTCAAGTGCCAGATCGAGTGAATCTAAGGCGTCATCAACATCGTTGCTGCCATCGATCAACGTACGAGCCAGTACGAGGTGCCGACTTCGGTAAAGAAGCAGCCCAACGCGCCGCCAAACAGTGCCAGCCCCAGTAGCAAGTACCGGTACTCAAAGTTGTCACTGTGCCACAAGAAGCGCTTGAGCGCGCTACGCGACGCATGAGACACATAAGTGGCGTCGTAGTACCTTGGAAGACTGCAAGTGAGGCGCTGGGCGGCCAGCGTCAACTAAATGACAACACAGTCCACAATGGTATAAGACTAGCAAAGGACGAGGTGCAGTACGTAGTAGGTCCACGAGCCAATGAACTGACAGGCGCAGACGACGCCAATGACGAGCCAGTTGCCCATCGACGTCGCGTTGTGCGTGGTCATAAAGACGAGCGAGACGAGCACAAACACCTGCATCGCTGCCTAGTCGTCGTTGCATGCGTCCAACGACGTTGGACCGCGTTGTGGACGTACTTTGACGTGCTTGAACGCGCCCGAGAGGTGGATAAACCCAAGCAGAATCGCGTTGAACGTAAACGCGAAATCCATCGCCTGCAGTTGGTCGATCACGTCGCTCGACAATAATTTCTATACCTGAAGAAAGGGATAGGGGAAGAGACAAAAAATCTCCAGGTCGCACGCATGGTACACGGCCGAGATGACGCCGAGGCCAAAGAAGAGCACAGCTTCGACTAGAGAAGGATGCGCGTAAGCTGCTATCGCGTAAGCAGTGCTTGCGTACCGTAGAGCTTGCGGCGCCACGAAAACACACCCGCGGGTACAATGGCTGCGTTGGAACCAAGCAGGAGCCACGACCGACCAAGGCGCTATCCCATCCGCGCAGTAAGCACATCGATTGGGGTCACCTCGGTACCTCGGACGTTGAGTAAACGGACACTTCACACTGGCGGCCGCCGTAGCCATAGTGGCACGCGCACCGGCCGTACGAAAGGCCTTGGTACGCGGTCTCGACAAGGCATGTGCCACGGTTGCTGCACGCGTACTCGGGCGGACACGCGAGACTCGCCACATTGAGGGCGACGGCGTACGACGAGATGGAGGAGTGCGGTGGCACGATAGCAATGTACCAGGTCGCGTCGACTGTCGGAAACACAATGGGCGGTAGCTGCTGAAAGATCGCTGCATCGTCGTCCATGGCCTTGAGCAGCGGAAAGGCGAGGGGTGGCGGCGCCTGCGGGTTGTACGGATGCAAGGTCGGGTCGTCCATGGCGGTCGCTGCGCCAATTGAAAAGCTAGACTATCGCATTGGTAAACGAAACGGCGCCGCGCCACCTACCGGTAATCGTACAGCGTTGGCGACGGCAGTCCGTTGGCGCGAATGTAGATGGTGCTGGCAAGCGAGAGGTTTTTGGACGCGAGTTGCAGCGTCAGCGCAGCACCCGCGTACATGGCGGGGACGTCGACGACAAAGCCGATTGGCGTCGACGCGTTGGCGACCGCAGGCTCTGGGCTCGCAAACGACGCGGCGAGGACAGAGTCGCCAACGCCGTTCGCACTGTCACGGTTCGTACCCATGGGCATGTAGTCGGCCACGCAGAGCGCGTCACCCGTCGCACAGGGCTACGTCGACGCGATTGTATCTCGATGCATTTCCAACGATCTCGCACCGTCGTCATCCACGCGAGCGAGAAGGGGACGCCATCGTCGTTGTAGCAGAACCCGTTCGCGTCGGTGACCGAGACCACAATGGACCAGGTCCTAGACAATGTGTGCATTGTATATTTGTGGACAACATGTCCTACCCGCGGAGAGGGCGGTCGACTCTCAACTGGGTCGAATTGGTCGAGCTGTTGGCGACAACGGCGACGGCCGAGGCGTCGAGCGGGTTGGCGCGGCCGTGGTACAGGGCCCAGTTAACACTTCCCCGCGTCTTGTCAAGGAAGAGCTAATACGTCATCAGAACGTCGTCCGACTGCACTGTTTTGTTGCAAGACGTACAAAGACAGAGAGCCCCGCGGCGGCCGATGGCAACTCGAAGGAAAACACGCGGGTCGGATCGCCGACATCGATGCAGTCGCCGGGCACCGAGCCGTGCTTCAAGCTGGGCGTCGCCGCTTGATGCCGCTTGGAGGTCGGGACGACGTGGACAGCGCAGTCGGCGCCCGTGACGTCGGCGTCGTCGCACGTGAGAAACGTAAAGTCGAGAAAGTACCACATGTTGACGGACGGCCCGACGCCGAACGTGTTGATGGACTCGATGATGTTGCCACCCCACATCGTTGCAAAGTACGTGCCAGTCTACACGTCAAACGACAATAATGTACAACTCGACACTCATCATAGTGTCTGGCGTACTTGGAGTCGGGGATGCTGTTGCTGATGTACGTGTCGTTGGCACTCGTGTTCCACCGCACGTCATAGTCGACTTCGGACGGAATACCATTCTTCTTGAGCAAAAGAACCGGCGGCGTCCGGTCACCAAGCAGACTCAACGAGACGGCAGCGTCGACCTGCACGACACCCGGGGGCACTAGCGACAACATGATAAACGGCGAGGGCGGCGACTCGCAAGTGTACCGTGGAAGGTAAAGTACTGGTAGTTGTCGCCACGCACAAAGCCGTACTAGAAAGCGGGGCGTTGGTGCTACAAACAAAGAAGTACACGTACAAAATGCTCGACCCACTGGTGCGACTGCGCGGCGGCGACGTGCAAGAGTGTCGGCAGAAGGACGACGAGCCACATGACGGGCGACTTGGCAACGAGGCAAGCGTCGTCAATCAAATCTGAAGACAGTGAAGTGGACGTTTTATCGAAACCAACAGCGAGAAGGCTTAAGCCAGCCTTCTCCAAGATCCTATTGCTGCGTCTGGCGGGGCTGAGAAGGCTCGGTAGAGTGCGGGGACAGTAAGATCTTATTGTTGGATAGACTGTGTCAGAATAGCAGATCTCATGCCTACTGCGTGTTCATGCGTCGGAATACGATGGGTCAAGTCTGCCTGCCACCCCATGACCGCTGGACAGACCAACCCAGTGACGTTCTTTCGTCGTTGGAGGAATGTACCTTGGAAGTAATCCACCATCATGCATGCGTTGTTAGCTTGCACCTTTACATGTATGCGTCTGGCTCGACACCGACGCGTGTCGAACGATACGGGTGGCTCGCCTGTCGCCGCTACCGGCCAGGAAACTTGCGTTCTGCATCTTCTTTCATGGGCCGCCCCTTCAGCGCATGTGTCCAGAGCGCATGGCATCCTTGGCCATAGGCGAACGCGACGCTCGTTGGTCCCTGCCCGCGCATCATGGCAAGCTGCTCGGTCGCCCCACCGTCGTGAGCTGCGAAACCCACGTCCACATTCATTTCTAATGTTCAAACCCACATACAAATGTCAAGTCGACGAGGATGAAAAAGAATACATTTTTATGATTGGCCAAAAAGGCGTCATGGCCGCCGAGTGGCCGATAGAGTTTAATTAGTCGCCGGCAGCAGAGCGATGTACGGCAACAACCGCGGCCGGAACAACCAGTTTGGCAACAACGACCGGGGCGGCCGAGGTGGGCGCGGCCGTGGCGGGCGCAACAACAACTACTCGGGCGGCAACCGCTTCGCCCACTGCGAGATCTGCACCTTCCACCTCGACGACCGCTGCCAGCGCGACAACTGCCGGGCGCCCCACTTCCTCAAGCGCCTGGGCATGGCCAGCGGCCACAATGGCACGGTGCGCGACGTCGCGCTCTGGGGCCAGCAGGCCTTCACGGCGTCGTCCGATGGCACGCTGCGCCTATGGGCGCTCGACTCGATGAAGGAGGCCGCGGTCATCCCGCAGTGCAAGATTGAAATCGACACGCTGCCTGTCGAGAAGAGCAAGGTACATCATCCACGTACATCTCCATATCGCTCACAGCTTGCGTGCAGAAGGTGACGGAAGGTGTCTCGAGCTTGCTCCTCGAGAGCCCGTTCCTCTTTGTGGGCTACGAAGAACAGACGCCGGCGATCCCCGACGTGCCTGTCGGCAGGATCCAGTGCTGGAACCTCGAGAACCCGTCGATGCCGCCCATGGAACTTGCGGTACGCTTCCTTCACCTTCTTCTTTTGACGATGTCATCTCACGCGACGTCCTCGACAGCAAAGCGCCGAGATGCCCTTCGCCATGTACCGCAACGTGACGTCGCTTGCGATGGCCAAGCACCCGGCAACCGGCGCGCCCATCATCTTTAGCGGCGGCGCCGACGGCCGCATCGCCTACTGGATGTTTGACGCGGCGACCAACGCCTTTACGTGCGCGGGCGTCATGGAAGGCCACGCGCTCGCAATCACGCGCCTCAAGGTCGTCCAGCTCGGCGCGACGACTGCGTAAACGCGTCCTTTTGGTAGTTTGTCATACTGACGCTCAGTTCGTAGTCTGATCTCGTCGTCGCGCGACCACACGATTCGCATCTGGGACGTGGCCACGTACAAGTGCGGCACGGTGCTCTCGCGAGCGACGGGCGGCCACGCCAACATTGTGCTCGACATTGAGATCTGGGTCAGCAACGGCGAGCCGTTCCTCATCAGCTCGGGCTACGACCAGCAGATCATCGTGTGGCAGCTCTCGCCGCCGTTCGCGGTCATGTACACCGAGACGCTGGACTCGCCGGCGCTGGCACTCTGCACGACCACGGACGCGGTCGACGGCCCGCTCTTGCTCTTGGGCCACGACGTACGCCTCGTCTGTCATATACGTCGTGTGATGTGGACGATGGATGTAGGATGGTTCGATTGTGATCAAGGAGCTGCCGTCGTTCAAGTACAAGACGGTCTTTGGGAAGACCCAGACCAACGTCGGCCACACGGACGCGGTGCGGCGCATCGTGCCAGGGCCAGCGCACACGTTCTTTACGACGTCGGGGGACCGCAAGATGATGGCGTGGCAGGTCACGGGCAAGATTGCCGACATCCAGAGCTAGTCAATAGTCTTGTGGACGCCGTCGTAGCACTTTTCTAATTCTAGTTCTCCTCTGCATGGATCGTTCAACGACTCTACACGCCACATACGACGCATGGGGACTCGTCATCGCACACTTGTCTCGCTTCCACGGTATATCCAGGGCCAAGCTCGTACCCTACCCCTACCCTACCCCGCCCAAGATGGCGGGTCTGTCAAAGGTACCGACTTCGTGACCGAAAAGAAACGCAGATCGGTGCATATTGCAAGCGCTTACGGCGAGCGCTGGACGTGGGCCCACTTGGACGCAATGTACTCGCCAAACGAGGTTTTTTCGAGGTCCAGCGAGCCGTCGACGAGCGTGTTGAGCGTGGATGTAATGGCTTCTTGGGCGATCGCTGTCTTCGTGGCGCTTTGCGGCTTGGGGATGCGCGCGTCGTAGTCGGGGTAGTAGAAGAAGACCATCGAGTAGCGCTCTTCTGATGTGTTTTCGCTTACGACGCGATGGATCGGCGAGACCCACTTGCCTTTCGTGAGCAGCGAGAGGTAGTCACCACCGTTGACGACGATCGTGCCAGGAATGTACGGCACGTCGATCCACTCGTTCTCGTGCAGAAACTGGAGCCCGCCGGTCGGGTCTTGCAGAATCAGCGTCAGGAAGCCCCAGTCCGTGTGCGGGCTCGACCCGACAAAGTTGGTGTCGGACGCATTGCCTACAAGCATGTACTCGTATCACATCCAAAGACACATGGTACGTACGTCGCAGCTTGTCGTAGGGGAAGTAGTGGAAGGCGCGCATGATCGAGATCGTGTCCCCGGCTTTGGCGTAATCGCCAAAGTAAGACTCCGACTGCCCGAGGGCGACCGACATGTGGCGCGTCAGCGTCGTCGAGACGTTCTAGAGACGTATGCAAAGGGGCGTTGCACGAGAGAGAGAGGTACCGCGAGGTCTGTAAAGTAGGACCGCAGCGTGCGCTGGTGCGTCGCGTCAAGCGCACTCGAGGGCGGCCACACGTTGGGACCCTGGAGGGGGTTGGACGGCGCAACGTCCTTGGGCCATTCGTAGCCATACGAGAAAGCCTCTTTGACCTCGATGAGCTCGCTTCCGCTTTCGCCGCCAAGACCGATGTAGCCGCGAATGAAGCCGTTGCCGAGGCTCGGGCGCTCGCAGAGCTTCTTGGCCGCTGATGGCATGCGAAAGACTTCATGCGCCGCCTTCATGACGTGCTTCTCCTTCTCAAGGTTGATGCCATGGCCTACGAGCGAGATACGATATGGCATTGGAGAACCGATGGACGACGACACGTGTACCTTTGATGTAGCAGCAGCCGAACGTCGAGAAGGCGTCGTCCAAGGCAGCGACCGCAGTCGCCTCGTCGCTAAGGTCGATGATCGGCAGCGACATCGTCGACGCATGGCGCCGCGTCTGCCGGCCAAGCACTCGGAGCAGAGTCGTTCGAGCGAGCATGATTCAAGAGTGCTCTCATTTGAACATGCTGGTGGTGGCAGGCGTCGATGCCATTGGCGGATTATAGACCAATCCAAGGAGCTGTATACATCATCACGTGAAACGATTGGCTTGAATTCAACTTCAAGTCGGAAAGATCATCGGCGACGAGATGGCGGTCGCATGGGTGCAGAGCTCGTAGGTGCCAAGCATGCCTCTTCCTCACCCACCATGCTACTCGTACGCGCACAGAGCAGAGGCAAGGTGTATGGAGAGCGGTGCAGGATGCCATGGCGCTGCTGGCAGTCAGTAGCCATGCTACAGACGCTCCAATGACCTCTCGGCTTTCTGCCGACGACCATCGACAGCTCGGATCGCGAGTCGCATCACGTGTGTCAACTACTGAGGGTCTACTGTGCAAAGCACAGCGTGGCTGTCCTTGATGGTGTAGCCGCCGACAACCGAAGGATGAACCACGTCGAGATCAACGTAAATTAAAGTCCACGGACCGTCGGTTCATCTGCTGCTTGCATTATGCAGCTTGAAGAAGTCAAGCAGCAGGCTCCTACATGTCCACAATCAGCTTGGTGAGATGTCGTGAGAGAACAGCGGCGAACACAGGCGCTTCCAGGCGTCCGTGGTTGCGTGCCCTCAACGCCACATCTGTTGCCGCCACCTCCGTGCATCGATTGCATCGGTCCTATTCATTCCGTGCTGCCAAGAGTCCATACGTTTATGAGCCCTTGGTGCTGCTCGTACGTGCCTTGCAGCTACCACGTAGTTCCGCTCTCCTGAACCCTCGCATCAAGGCGAGCTCACAGCACGCCATGTAGCTGTGCGGAGACCGACTCGCCTTGGTTCGGGCCCTGATCATGCCCAAGAGCCCAAGTGTCCTTGGTGTTGTTTCATGAAACGTCATTAGTGTGCAGCCGCCGTAGCGACGCTTAGCACAAGAGATGGCTCATCGAGATGTTCAAGTAGACCAAGTGGTCGGCAATGCTCGCCGTGGCCTTGAACTGGTTGTTGCAGTGCGGATCTTCGCCGTCGTTCGGGTCACAGAACGTGTAGACGCTCGAGTCTTCGGTGTACCAGATCTCTTGCGCGCTGTGGACGTAGCCAAGCCAGTGGAACGGGACGTGGGGCACGAGGTCGCGCCAGTGGGTGACCCGCCCGAGGTACGGGACAATCGAAAGCAAATGCGATACAAAGCCCTTCGTGCCCACGCGCGGCTCGCCAAACGTGAGCAGCTGCGCCACCGAGACGTTGTGCTGCGCCGCGAGGTCGACGGTCGCGATGGCCGCAACCGCCGCGCCGAGCGAGTGGCCCGTCACGATGATCGGCGCGTGTGGGTACGTGGCGCGTAGCTCCGAGAGCGCGGCCCAGAGCTGCTTGGCGATGCTTTTGTAGACCCAATAGAAGCCTTGGTGGACGTACACCTCCGGTAGATCGCTCCATGGCCGTGTCTTGAGGAACGAGAGGTTGTCGAGCCAGTTCTTGGTGTCCATGCTGCCGCGAAATGCAATGACGATGTGGTTCTCCGAGTACCCGACGATGCCCTGGAAGTTCTCCTTGACGTCGGCAATGATGTGCAGATGCTGCGGCTTGGCCACGTACGCGCACGGCGAACAGTTCCACTGGTCCACGTGGTCGTGCTGGCAGTACGAGACGGCGCAGAGCCGCGCGAGGTGCAGCGCATGCGACTCGTTGTATGATCCGCCATGCGCCTTAATGGCCGTGGCCATCGTGGCGAGAAGCACGAGCGGCCACACGGACATGCGATCCTTCGCCTCCTTCGCTCTCTGGATATTGGCTTGGCCCGTCTGCTTGAACCCAACGGCCAATCAGCGGCCGTCGAATCTTGGCCAGAAGAAGACCTAGGTACACCCACGCGGCTGCGTATGACGAGGTGTTTGCGACCAGATGTGCGTCAACATCAATGCATCGGTACTCTCTCCCCATGGGTCGCTATGGGCCAGCGCAACTACCAACACGTGGAGGCAATGCCACCAAGTTGCGTGATTCCAGCCAATGGACTATTGTGCAATGTGGAAATAGTGCCACGTCATGCTGCCGACATTGCACTTTCTTGTCTGCGTCGAATGACACCGTCCTTTCCATGCAAACCGATATTGTGTTCCATGCGTCACAGGCTTCTGCATGTGCGAACCACGCGTAGAAGCGCTGAGATGGCCACCCTACTGTTGGCTATTGCAATCGTAGCGTGCAACTTGCAATAAGAAAAAAGTGAGTGGGATACCGTAAAAGAATGGCCAAGCCGTTGGTAGTGCTCGGTCTCGATGTGGGCACGACCGCGATCAAGTGCTCGCTCACGACGGCCACGCACGAGATCTTGGGCCAAAGCAGCGCCACGATCGCCCATGCGCCTGGCTCGGTCGTCGCCGTCTCGGCCATCCTGCTGGCCGTGCAGGAGGCCCTGCGCCCGCTGATCGGGTTGCTCGGCGCCGCCCAGCTCAACGCCATTGCCATTTGTGGCCAGGTGCGTTCCCGACAACTCCCTGCAAGCGCTCGGCTCGATCGAACTTTGTATCGCGCGTAGATGCACGGTATCGTGTGGTGGTCGGCCGCAGACGTCGCGTCGGCCGTCGCCCACTTTGCCGACGCCCCGCACCCGCTGCCGTGGTCGGAGCTCATTACGTGGCAAGACACGCGCTGCTCGCGAGTGTTTCTTGATACCTTGCAGCAGCGCCGAGCGGCCTTCCTTGTCGGCCCGGAAGTATCGTCGTCGCCATCGCCACTGGCGTCCGGTGCGCCCATGGTCCTCTCCTCCTCGGTATCATATGCTCTTGTAGGCTACGGCCTGGCCACGTACGCGCACATCCTTGCGCATGCACCTGCAACGCTCGAGCGCTTTGACACGTGCGGCACCATCATGGACCTTGTCGCCTTTCTTCTCGCCGGCCTCTCGTCGCCGGCGCACGCTTTCATGGACACGACCAACGCGTTCAGCTGGGGCGGATTCGATCTCGCAACGCTGTCCTGGGACCCTGCCACGTACAACGTCTTGAGCGATCGTTCAACACGGCTATCTTGTTTAGGCTTGACGCCTGTGGGATTCCAGCTCAGAAGCTTCCGCACGTGCGCCTCCCGGGCACCGGCGTGGTCGGTGAGACGTCGGCGCCAGCAGCATCCGTCTTTGGCCTCCCGCTGGGCGTTCCTGTGTACGTGCCCATGGGCGACCATCCGTGCGCTCTGGCCGCCTTGCTCGACGACGCCGCCCTCGACGCGACCTCGGCGCTCTGTACGTACTTCCTCTCGCCTCTGCAACGATATAACAATAT
This sequence comes from Saprolegnia parasitica CBS 223.65, assembly GCF_000151545.1. NCBI lineage: Eukaryota > Oomycota > Saprolegniomycetes > Saprolegniales > Saprolegniaceae > Saprolegnia > Saprolegnia parasitica. The sequence continues at coordinate 152,277 of NW_012156438.1, forward strand.
GGGATATTGTAGTTGTCAACATTGGAACCTCGGCCCAGCTTGCGTTTGTGCTGGACAGTGCAACGACGAGTCCCAGCGGCGGAAGCTTTGAAGTGCGCCCGTACTTTGACGCGCAGCAGATCGCAGTCGTCGCTGCCTTGACAGGGTACGAGCCATGTATCATGGGATCGTTTTGAGTGACGAGGGGTAGGGGCAACGTCTTTGCGGCCTTTGTCGCGTCCGCCATCGAGTGGACGAGATGTCTGTGTCCGTCCGCGACCCTCTCGCCGAATGACGTGTATGCCAATGTGATTGCAGCGGCCAAGCGCGATACGACGCTCACGTGCCGCCCAACGCTACTGGGCGAGCGCACGCCGGGCTTGGAGACGGTACACCACTGATGTTGCTTCTGAAAACAGTTGAAACGTTTTGCTTAGGGCATCTTGTCGCAGCTGGCGATGGACAACTGGACGCTGGGCGACATGAGCGCAGCGATTGCCAAGGGGATCGTAGACAACCTCTTTGAGTTGCTCCCCGCGCACCTCCAAGCGTCGCTTCGAACGCGCTGGTACCACTTGATACTTTGATAGTTTGCGTTGTTCAATGCTTGAAACACTGTACCCTGTAGCGTGGTAGGCAGCGGCAATGCGCTCGTGCACAATGAGCTCCTGCGCCACTATGTACAAGAGCGCACGGGCACGACCTTGCGCGTGGCAGCGAGCAGCGACGCTGCCGTGGGGGCCACGCTGGTCGTATGGCGTCACCTGACGTCGTCGTAAGGATGCCACGACATGGAAATCGAAACAAATATGCAGCAATATACATATTGTCTGTTAGGCAGCAGACACAATGTACATGGTGGCAAATTTCTGAAACCGGTTCTCGACCGAGACGTACGGGTCCGGGTTCTTGTGGCACGCCATGGCGACCATCGTTTCTTGAAAGGCGTCAAACGTGATCTCTTGCTGCATGAGTTCGGTCTTGGACATGGCGCGCGCACGGACAGCGTGGCCGACAACTTGGAGCGCGCGCTCGTTCGTAAATACATCGTCTTCGAGCTACGAGAATACACAAATTTTGCCTGTTGCAATAGTCCTGAAATGATGGATATGTATACGCTGCGGTCCGACACAAACTTCATGAGGGTATACGCCGTCATCTTGGTCGTCTTGGTTTTTTCTTGCCTTGGTCCGCCGAATACTACCAGAATTGTCTGCATAGCACCAGACCTGTCGAATAGGATTGTGTCCGAGACGAACCCGCGTGAAGAGGGCCTTCATATCGTCCTGGTACTTGATGAGCATGTTGCGCAGCCCCGGCGACTCCATCTAAACAATCCAATCTGCATGCTGATATCTGGAAACGCAGCGTCTGGCGACCTGTTTTTGGAACTTTTCGGCGTCGTTCTGGTACGCGAATGGCAGAATCTGGTTGTCGACCAGAAGACAAAACGACTCGGAGAGCGCTGTGGTTTTGTACGGGCCACTATAGCGCTTGCGAGCGATGCGGATGAGCACTTCAATAAACTCCGCGGGCAGCAGTGCGCGGTTGACGTCGACATTGACCGCATCGCCGTCGCCATTGTTGTCGGTCTTCTAATAATGTGACGCATCATCCTCCAAATGCCCCGGCATCCAGTCGAACCGTGTCGGTCACGGCGGCAAAGATGGCTTCCATGTCCTTGAGAGCAAAGTTGGAGTCGGGAATGTTGCACTCCTACGCGATACGTCGAGACTGTGTCGGGGTCCACTGGAGTAAGAATACCGAGAGCAGTTCGAGAAGACCGCCGTAGCTCATGACGCTGACTTCGGTTGTGGCGCCACGGCTCGCATAACTGCCGGCGTTTGTCCAAAGCGACGTGTGATAGAAATGTTGTGTACCTGCGGTAGATGCGCGAGAGGTCGTTGTAGACGCTATTGAGGTAGCCTTGGAGCATGTCGATTTCCCTAATCCAATGCCACGTCACTCGTTGTATAGTACAATAAATGAGAGCAGTATACCACTTGGCGTCTTCGTGGTCGAACAGAATCGATCCCATGCGGTCGCGGGGCACGAGGAGAAAGCCGTCGTTGTCCGCAGTCTTTTCGGCGGCGACCATAAACCCCGACTTGCCGTGGGCCATCATCGAAAGCGTTAAAAAGCACTTGCGCAAGACGATGCGGGAGCTCCTCCACCACACGACGTGGCCGTCGTGGGCTTTCTTGACCTCGGTATCCAGTCTCTTTTTCATTTCAAGCAAGTGGGCGAGTGCCAGCTAAATCGTGACAATGAGTGGCTTCCAATATTTCCATCAATCCATAGGGTGATTGATACCTTGATCTTTTTCGAGACGTCGCTGGTCACGTCGTTGGCATCTGCTATTTCTTTTAACTCGCGCCACTTTGCGCTACGCAGTCCATGCGTATCGTGGGATCGTGGGATCGATGGGGACATAATGTACCGTTCGAGCGTGAGCTGGCGCATCAGCGTATTGCAGTGCTCCGTGTGGTTGTCTTCGACGACGGGCGGCGACGTGCAGAAGAGGTATCCAAGCAGCACCAAGTTGAAATCGCTATCGCCGGCGAGAATGTCCTGGGCTTTCACGAGCTACACGTGTCGTCGTTCTGTCAAGTGCTCCGCACGGCGAGGGATGGTAGGACCTCGCAGGGAAGCCACATGGCCTGTCCAATCGTGTTGAGCATGAGCTCGAGTCGTCGCTCGTCGTCACTCTCGTTGCTCATCAAGGTCTACCGAACGTATCAACCTATCAATTTCGGGTGTTAAGCACAACAGTACCACGTAGCGCTCCGCCGCTTGGTCGGTCAGTGCGACGCCGTTCTCCCGCTGCAGTGCGGGCTCGAACGTCTTTTTTCGAGGCCGCACTACAAGGAAAATGTCCTTTTTGTAACAGGCAATTGTCATATTGTACAATTGCACATGGCGTCGTGGAGGATGCGCGTCACGACAGCATACGCTTTGCCATCCTACACGCAGCATATCGTATCGGATATCCACTCGGCGAGCTACTTGAAGATTGGTGTTGCAGTTGGAGATGCGCGTCGCCTTGAGCCAGTCGGGTGGAGATTTCTTGAGCAAGAGATAATTGACCTAAAAACATAAAAATATAGTACAAAATATGTGAATGAAACAATAATCCAGTGGCCACGTACCCACTGCATGAGAATGCGCTCGGCGCGATCCACGGGGGCCGAGCTGATGGGCGACACTTTTTTAGCTTCTTTTTTGGCTTTTTCGCGGTCTTCCCGGCGCATGTCTTTCGTGAGCTTATGCACCTCGCGTCAAGATCGTCTCTCGAGCGCATCGAGGTACTACCTTGAAGCTGGGGTCGTACAAGAGTGGGTTTTCCATCAAATCGAGGGAATGGACCAAGTCATTGGACAAAATGTCGTGGAAGTATTGACGTCCGTCGTAGAGCGTAAATTCTTCCACTTGGCGCTACCAGACGGCATAGAAAGTGCTTATATAGACAATAGTGTACCTCCATTTGCGAAATAACTTCGTGGGACATTTGAAAACACACTTTCTTGTAGTCGAAGAGCTCGGCTTGGAGCGCCGTGAGCATCTCAGCCTTCTCCGCTTTGGCTTCCAGCGACTAGGCACCTCCTCTCAGCATGCATAACAAGATGCATCCATGCAGTGAACGCACGGCAAAGCTGGCTTGCATAATGGCCAGCTGGCCCTTGATCGCAGCGAGCTCCTTGTTCTTCTCCACAACGCGCTGCTTCTCTTCTTGAATGAGGCCGTGCAACTTGGCCATCTTGTCTGCGTCCAAGTGCGCGCGCACTTGGTGTTCTTGCTTGAGGTCGGCGAGCGTGTCTGTAAGCGACTGGAGCTCTGCTTCGAGCGCCACGACACGCGTCTATCCAATCGTGCACGTTTACAAGTGCGCGAACACCACGTGCACGCCTCGTACATGTTCGCCTTGTGCATACACGAGCGCACCGTAGGCGCGTCGATCGTTCGCCTGGATGCGCCACGAGCTCATGACGCGCTTGAGCCATTGGCGTTCGACGAGCCGGAGCGCATACTGGCGGTGCAGCTTCTTCTGTTGGTAGTAGAACTTCCACATGCTAGTACATACGATGGAGTAAGACTCGGAGAGATGCAAGGAATGCGAAGTAGTACCCAAAGACCCATTGCGTGATCGTATCGGAGAGATGGCTAAACGCCCGCGACGTGGCTTTCACAAAGAGCCACTCGACACCCTTGGCGAGGCTCTGCTTGTACTTGGTCATATCGTTCTTCTTGCAGTTGGAGAAGCAGTGGAGGCACATCTCGGGAAGGCCGCCACAGCCGAAACAGCGCGTCGAAAAGGCAGCTTTGGGGCGGCATAGCACGTCATTCAGCTCGCCGCCGCATGTTGTTGGCTGGAGCACCTCGCCACGCATCGACGAACGGCTAGGCAGCGGCGACAGTGTCGCGGGTGGCATGGTTGCCGGGCGCGTTAACGTCTCGACATCTGGCGACTCTTTGAGCCGGCGGAGACTTATAGTCGTCGCCTTGCGCAGTCCATGCTTCGCCTCGGGCATCGTGCGACCTGTCTGCGAGTCGTAACGCTGAGTAACCGCGTCCCGCCAACTTGTAAAACCGACAATGCACACCGCCCGATGGCGCGAGCGACCTCACGATTGGTTGCAGCCACCGCTACAGTCCGCGCTGTCGCGAGATGGTTCTACTTCTCTAGTTTGCTAACGTCCATGGACGATCAACAAACTTGGTATACGGCTCTAGAGGAACGCGACCCGGAGCCGCGAGAGTCGGAAACGACGCGCCGCCTTTGATGCGCGTTCACTCGCTTTTCCTTCCAGGTGCGTGATGGCTTGTGCGACGTAGAGGTCATCAGCATGCTTGACGAGCAGAGCGGTGGTGACAAGCGTGAGCTTCGTCTCCCAGCAAGCGCGCTTTGCCGCCGCCGCTGCAGCTACCCTTGGACGTTTTGAGCCGGAGCCGGTCCAGACGGCGTTGATGCGGCCTGCGCTAACGCGACTGTGTGCATATGCCTGGCTACGCGCGTCCCGTCGGCTCTTGGGTGGCGCGACGGACGCTCAAGGTGGTCGTTCGTCTCAAGGGAATACAAACAAATCTGTGTTCTTGGTGTACGTCTGCTCGAGCGGGAATCCTGCGGCGCGCATCGATGTCACTTGCTGCTCGACAAGAGTCGCTCGAGCCCGCCTGCGTGAGCGGGCGTGTAAGACGAGATCGAGCCGAGAACGGCGCGTGGGAGGAGCGGCGAGGACCACTCGGACAAGCGTTGCTCGCTGTGACCGATGGTCGCATACAGTGGTGGGACACGGAGTGTGAACCTAGCCCACGTCAACACCACGACGCCAGGACAAGGCGATGTGTGTTTGCAAGATTAATCTTACGGGAAAAGCCCGTTGATATAGGACTGTACAGCCGTTGGCAGCAGTCAGTCGACGTTGCTTGGCTGCCACTTTCCGTTCTGCTTTGTAGTACAGTAGCCGGTGTGTCGGGAGATCGGCCTCCCCCTGACTAGTGTTGACGTTTTACTTGTTGACAAAAGCGGTCGCGTCACGCAAGAAACAGCATGCACGACGAGGCGCAACAAACCAGTAGACGAGTCGCTACGTCATGGATCGGCGCGTTCTGGAGCGCATGGTACTCGTCCTTGAGTGCTGCTACGTCGGCGTCTTCGACGTGGGCCTTGAGCGCCGCATTCGTCGCCCTCGTCCTTTGCTCCAAGCCCCATCATGCGTGCATCGACTCTCATCATGAGAGTGGAACGCGGACACCACATAAAGTATCTATCTCACATGCCGAGACGTGGTCGCCAGTGATGACGCATGCGCCGAGGCTCGCAACAACTGACGACGTATATGACGTAGGGGCAAATAGGGTCAGCGGCAACCTTTGGAGCGGGTGGGAGACGACAAGCCAGACAACCCCGAGCCTCCTACAAGCGTAGGACGTTCGAAAAAACGCGTGGCAGCGTGCCACGTATGCTGTGGGCGTGCCGTTTGGATCTGCGTCACGTGATTGGCTATAACTAATGGATTTTGACCAATGCGCGCGCTGGCATATTTCCAGAACGCCGGTAACGGCCCGAAACAGCAGCAACTTTTACGCGTTGGAGCCAGCAAGATGAGCGCCCGGAAGCCGCCGAGCCTCGCGCTGCAGCCCGCGCTCGTCCAGGTGCATGGCCGCCCATGGCTCCGACGCGCCTCATGGCCATGCGTAGGACAACATCCCGTCGGAGGTCGTGCCCAAGCTCTGGGTCGGCTCGATCCACGCGGCCTTCAACTTTGAGGCCATCAAGGAGCGCAAGATCACGCATGTGCTCAACGTCTCGGGCACGGTCGCCACGTACCCGCAGGTCGACCACCCGTCTTGGCCTTGGCCATGGGCTCATGGCGCTGCTTTGTTGCAGGACTTTACCTACCTCACGATCGACCTCCGCGACAAGGAGTACACGAACCTCCTCAGCTGCCTTCCGATCACGACGGTCTTCCTCGAAGCCGGCATGCAGAACGGCGGCGTTCTCGTTCACTGGTACATTCGCTGCTGCTTGCTAGGATGTCTTGCGACGTTATGCGGCGTAGCGCGGGCGGGCGGTCCCGGTCGCCGGCGATCGCGATGGCTTACATCATGCTCACGCAAGGCTTTCCGTACGCCGAGGCCTTTGCCAAGCTGCGGTCCGTGCGCTCGGTCGTCGCGCTCAACACGGGTACGCACGCTGTACGCGGATCCTGCCGCAACGAGAAATACATAGGCTTTGAGGACCAATTGCAGTGCTTGGAGAAGGCGCAGCTCGATGTCTTCAAGGCCCACCAGCTGTTGCTGCAGACAAAGATGGTGCGGGCGCGGGCCCGGCGCGCGCAGCACCTGCCCATCGAGCTCGATCATATCAAGAAGAGCGCCGAGACCGACAAGCGCATGCTGCTGGGCATCGTTCCGAGCGGCTTTTACCTCACACGGCCGTCGTCGCCCAAGACGCAGCACTTTATCCCGCCGCTTCGGTCCATGGGTCACGTCTACGGCTGCATCGAGTGCGGCACGCCGCTCTTTTGCACGGCCAACGTCCTCAAGCACACGGCGAGCACGGACGCCGCGACGTGGACCGTCGCGGTCGACCGCAAACGCGCCGCCAGCTGTCCCGAGGTAGACAATATTGTGCATCATCTTGACGTAGACCAATGGGATTCGTAGACGCCGCGCGGCCGCCAGCAGGTGCCGTCGCGGCCCTTTTCCAAGGACCCGGATGCGAGTCCGTTTGACGATGACGACGACGACGAAGTGGCGAACCGACCCGACGCGATCGCCGACCAGCGCGTGCTCGAGTCGATGCTGCGGGACGTGGCGAGCCTCGAGGTCGTCCCGTCGTCGTCGTCGTCGTCGGCGATCCACGTGAGCTCTCCGACCAAGTCGGTGTCGTCGCGAAAAAAAATATGGCGCGCATGGTCCAAGCAGTTTAGCTTCCGTCTCACGAGTCCGACCAGTAATGACAGCAGCGACAAGACCAAGATGACGCCGTCGACACCGGATACCGAGCTGCGTACGTGGCGCGCGCAGCTCAAGGAGCTGGAAAAAAATGGCTCCCGATCCCAAATGTGAGTTTTTATGAGTTGAAGCGACGATGGTTTTACGGGTGTGTAGACGACGCGTGTCGGCCGTCATGGGCGACGACGAGAAGCAGTTTGCAGCGCTCTCCAGCGGCTGCGACCTGTGGTATCTCGAGCCGCTGCGGTGGTTTGGCCCCATGAGTGCTGCCACCGGCAGCGTCAAGTGCCCGAAAGAAGGCTGCGCCCACATTGTCGGGCAGTGGCAGTGGGATGCGACGACCTCCAAGTACGATGATCGATGAAGCGAGGCTCCAACACGACATCATGGCATAGGTGTCTCTGTGGCGGACTGGTGCACCCAGCGTTCACCGTCAAGCAGTCAGCCGTGAAGTTGCTTCCGATGGCAACGCGGCTGCCACCGACACGCCCCGAGCGTCAAGAGACAACCAACTAAGGTGGCTAACGGACGTTGCGAGCAGATCGCTGTAAACAGTAATTGTCTGCTTGATGGTTGGTATGCTTGTTAAACGATGGAAAGCTACGTGAGGAGTGCATGGGTTGATGGCTGGCACGAGCAACGAGACCTCGAAGGCACCAGACAACAGTCTTACACGCTGTCAACCCTGCCTGCATCATTAAGGATATGACGACTGACAGCCAACGCGATCGGTGTTGTTACCGCGAATCGCGCTGCAGATTCTGAACTACACGCCTTGGTTGCTGCAGCGCTGGAGGGTAGCTCCGATGACGCGCTCCAATACCATATCCTTCCAGAGCTGCCATCAACGACGACCGGGTGCTGTGACGGTAACCATCGCCCGTGCAGCCCTGAGCAAGTGGCTGCCGACCCTCGTAGATCGCAGAGGCACGAAGTACTACGTTCCCGGGACTTGGCGGCAGACGTCAAGGACTATCTCTCGACGTGTCATGGCCTCCTAGCGCTGACTATGAGGCACCAGCCAGGAAACATACGCCAAGGCACGTTAGACGCCGTCACCATGAAGTGCCGCAGGTCGAGCTGCGTCAATTCGTTAAGCTTCTCGATCATGTTGGACGGCAAACTCATCGTGCTATCTCGTGTCATTTCGTAGACCAGGAAATAATCACATTGGGCCGTGTACCTCGTAGCACATGGCGCTGCCAGCTGCGTCAGAGCTGGAACGACTTTAAAACCGAGGTCAGCATCAAGTTCCAAAAAAGAGGGCTGCGCACATCTTGTAGGACAGCACCGAGGAGCGCTTGAGGTGCTCTCAGGTCACGGAGAATCTTGTTGGTGCGCTGCAATTGCCGCAGTTGACGACGCGCCTCTCGGATGTGCTAGAGGTGCTTCCCGAGCTCGTTGACGCAAGCCATCATCTCGGCGACCTCTGGGTGAAGCCGCAAAGGCTTGGATAGCGCGCCCGGTGCGTCTCACTAATGTCACGCGCGCAGTCTACCGGGGCACGGAGTCGCCGACATCCCGTCGTATGTCGAGGAGACCATGGGCCCGCACGCCGATGCAACGAAGGTTGTCGCTTGCGTTTTAAACTTGAAACATTGATACGTATCCATTTGGGGTATGTGGCGCCATGGCAAGGCGTCGCGTTGTCGGCAAAAGGTCGATGCTGATAGCCGTACGTCGTTGAATGGTAGAGTGCGACACCGTGAAGAAAGCATGTACTCGCAACAGACAGCGTATTGTTGTTGGTCGTCTCGTCCTAACCTCCTCACCTCGGCGACGGCATGCTACATGTGTGGGTGCTACAGTTTGGCCTTATCCCCACAAGTGCAAGGACCTCTCTATCATGGGATAGTGGCAGGAGGTGCAGCCTCCAAAGATGGCGCAGCTTTCTTCTCTCTGCCATGTGCACATCGCATACAAACGTAGGCTCTGCACCTTGTCAAATGGGAAATCAATGGTGATTCAGAGATCCAAGCGGCATGTATGACGGCGATCGGAGCGTCGACCGAGCGCGCTGACGACGAAGTTTTCCGCCGCCGCTGGCAGCGACCTGGTCACAAATGGGACGTCGTGGACCAGGGCCAGCGCCCGGTAGATCGCGCGCTTCCCCAGCTCGGCGTTCTCGCGCGCGATGGTCTTCAAGTCGAGGCTGTAGAGTTGGCGGCCCGCGGCAACGAGCTCTGGGAGCACGAAAAACACATCCAGCAGGCGCATCGACAATGTGAGGGCTCTCAACCGCGGCACTTGCAGCACGCCCGAAAGGACCGAGGCACTGTCCTCGCGAGTCAGATACTGATCGTCGACATGAAGGCTTGCAATGCACGTCGTCGCAAGCATCTCCATGAGCAGCTCCATCGACGACGAGAGGCTGCAATTGCGAAGCGTGAGATACGTCAGCGCCGGGACCGACGACAAGCCTTCAATCAAAGCCTTTGTGTGGGCACCGTTGACCCCGTGGACGGTGAGCGACTGCAGCTGCGACAGCATGGGCGCCGCGGCCGGGCGTGTCGCCAGCGGACCAAAGCAGTTGCAGTCAAGTTTCTGGAGCTGCGTGCGGCCGACGGCGGTTGCGAGGTCCGTCACCGTTGCGTTGTCGACAACCTCGTTGTCGCGCCCCTTCCACTCCAAGGTCTTCAGCGACACTGGCAGCGTGCGACCGTGGAAGCCACCGAAGCTAGGAACATTGACGATGATGAGGTCTTCGAGGGTTGTGTTGCCTTGCAATGCATCGCAGAATGCAGCGGCAGTATCGTCGTCCGTCGGCGCGACGTCCACCACGTAGAGCGTCGTCGCCGGCGCCGTCGAGAGCCATACGGCCAAGAGATGCCCGAGTCGCGGCGCTGCAGTCCTCGCCCCCAGGTTTATGCTTACATGCTTGAGATGCGGGTGGGTGAGTACTGCGAGCACATCGTTGACCTCGTCGGTGAAATTCAAAGCGTCGTTCGCTGAATAGGACATGGCATCGATAGACACTCGGCGCAGACGCGGGCAGTGCTGCAAGAGAAGTCTGGCGATCGTGTGGCCTTGGCCATCGACCGCGCTGTAGTCGTAAAAACACAGCGAGACGCCGACGAGCGCAGGGCCGAGGACGCCGACGAGCGAGGCCAGTGGCGCCGCTTTCTGGATCGGGTGCGCGATTTCAATGCGTGGGCGCAGCGGCAGCGTCGCCGCGAGACGCGCCAGGACCCAAGTCGGCAGCTCCGTGTTGGTCACTGCAATGCGCGGCCACTCGGCTCCGACCCATGATGCCATGGCCGTGTTGCAGTCGAGGAAGGCCGCGAGTGCTGGCGTCCAGAGAGATCGTGGCACGGCTCCGAGGAAGCTCTCAAGGTCCTTCCGGCTACTCGAGCACGTGGCTATGGCCTCGATCACGTGCGGAAGCGCGAGTGCGTCGGGCGGCGTCCATCGACCCGCCTTCTGCTTGCGCTCCGTCATCGGACCGCTAGTTTGTGCTTCCAGCTTCGACAATACGTATCCGGATGCGCGATCGGATTGGCAGAAAATCGGCTGACATTACAGCCAATCCAACGTGACCAAACACAGCGTCGGTCGCGCCAACTCTGTACCGGTGAGTCTTGATACCCACGCTTGTACTTTGATTCCAGTCGTGAAGTTCAAGCTGATGAAGCTTAACGACGTCTCCAAGAGGGCTGCATTGCTGTTCCGTTTCAAAGTTGCCGTCAGCAAGTGAGTCAAAGTTCGGCTACCAGCTGCGAGATCAACATGCCTCCATCCGACGCGGAAGTCGTACATGGTGAAGCTTGCGATGGACGTCCCTGGTTTCTCACAAAGAGCAACTTGTCGACGCCATCCACGGTGCAAGGCGTTGGTTATCATGTTGGGCTGGAAGCATAGCAAGATCAAAAGCAGCTCAAGAGTCAAAAATTATCCGTCTTGGATGGCGTCTTTATCGACTTGTTAGAGCTCGTCGTGGCGTGCCGACGCACTTAGAACCGACTGCAGGTGGCGCACGTACGCTGCCGAGCACGCAGCCGGCGTCGCAAAGCCGATGCTGTAGACGCACAGAGACCCTTCTTCGACAAACTTGACGTAGTTGCTCGACGCACACTCCATCTGCACATGCACGCGCCGGGGCGCCTCGCCGCAGCGCTCGCCGTGGTCGTACACTTGGACGCGGATGGGCGACGGGTCGGCCTCCAACGGCGTCGGTGCCTCGTCGTACAGTGCATGCGGCAGGCCAACGTGCCTCGGCGGCACGTCGGTCGTCCAGTTGGCCCACACGCCGAGCAAGATCGGTCGTTGCTCTTCGCGCTCCGTCGGCGGCGTGATATGCGTCTCGCCCGCCTGCGCTTGCTTCTACATAAGTACTGGATTGTATCAAATGGGACAGAGGCAGGTATGTATGCACCTGTGCGAGCCGCCACTCATGGTACGCAGGCTCGGTCTGCGTCACGTTGAGGAACGGGCAGAGAACCATGACGTACGTCCGTGCGACCGTGTTGGACGTCCCGCCTTTGAGCGCCTTTTCGTTCACGGTATACTCAAAGCACTGCCCGACGAGCGATGCGAATGCGTCTTGGTCGCCAAAGTCGGTCTCAAGGAGATTCCCATACACGTACTGGTAGTACTGGGCTTTTTGTTGTAGGTACTGCAGGTACCGGAACTGCTGCTGGTCCTATATCTTGGATGAGTCCATTGCATGTGTTTAAATCCAAGGACAAGTTGTACCTCGTGGGTCGGCTTGGCGTTGGACGACTTGAAATGCGTCTGTATCGCATCCATCTCGGCGGCTACCTCGTTGGCCATGGTCGCCCAGTGCGCAACGTCCGTTGCAAACTGGGCGCGGGCGGCGCCGGCGCCGGCGATGAGCGTGGCCTTGGCGCGCACGCCTGCTTCGACGTCGGTGAGAACGGTCTCGAGGCGCTGGCGCACCGCACTGGCGTCTGCGTCGCACGTATTGACACAGCCCATTGAGGATGGCTCGTCGGACCCGTCGCAGCAGTCGCAGACGCCGTCGTCGACAAACGCGGATGGAAGCACTTTCGCCGACGTGGCGCAGGTGAATTCGCCCGAGCCACACGCACCAGTGAGCAGCTCGTCGTCGGCGCTCGGGCAGTCGCAGTAGCCATCGTTGAGCAGCGACGCATGTAGGCGTGCCAAGCATGCCATGCCATCGTCGACCTCGACCTCGATCTCGTCGGCGCCGCCAAACCAGTCGTCGTCGTCGTCGTCATCGGCAGCATCGTCATTGCCATTGGCGCTGGCTAGCGCTGGGCGAGCGAGGAGGCAGCAGATGCAAACCACGAGGAGCAGCAGGAGCAGCGGCCGCCGAGTCTGCCTCACCGTCATCGTGGTTGTCGGCAATGCCACAAACCACGCTCTGATTGGCTGGAAAGATGGAGCGACATAATTGGTTGAAATGCATAACGCCCGGTTCGATGATTGGCCTGTGCGTTCGAAAAGGTGATTGGAGGCTCAATGGATCTTGAGCAGTCGCGCCCAGACGTCTACGGCCCGGTCTCCAAGACTCGAGTCCACGAAAACACGAGCAATCGTAGTCCATACTGTTTTTGGCAAAAGTACAGGTATGCACGATGTACAGTATTGTCTATTATCGGTGTGGGCCCCACCGTCGACAAAGAAGCAGACAACGACCAGATACATGTATATATGTAGTCGAGGCAAGACACCCGCCACCCAGCTCGGTCCTGACGGAACTAGCATCATCGCTAAAACTTGGCATGTTCCAACCTATGGTTTGAATCCATGAAGACACGTTCACGCTACCACCGGCTTGTTCGCATCGGGCGGTGGCTGGCACCACACGCACATTCTGGTGCACATATCCATGTCCAAAATACAGTTTTAATCCGCGAAAATGGCAGTCGCATCGGGATAACGCAGTGTACCAAGGCGTTCGAGGCCAGGTGTCTACGGGTGCGATCGTGCACATCCCAAATATCGAATCAGGTCTTCACGCCCAAGGCAGTTGGCGTGCTGATCGAAGCCGCATGAAGTCACTCGCTCGTCTCTTGGGTGGTTCGTTACTGTCACCAGCGCAAGGCAACTGCCAGCGTGGGCCGGGCCAAGCACGGCATATACTTTATGCCGCCCCTTCGTTCCTTACATCGTACGCTGTCCGTTTGAAGAATAAACCGCTTCCTCGTCTAGATTCCAGCAGGGGATTTGGCTGTGGGACGCGGGGGGGCGTCGACCACATGGGGGCCGTCACCCGGGGCGCAGTGGCCAATCGAGCGGCGATGCTGCCTGCGACGACGCGAGCATTGGCTGGTGGCAGCTTGAGGAGCCGCTGCGCGCCTATCACAGGGACCAACCTCAACCCTGCAATTCGATTGTCATGGGTTCGCGTAGCTAGGTGGCGTAGTGAGTGCTTCTCGTTTCCGAAAAGGGGGTGTTTTACCAAATTGTATTGCTCTTTTTTGTATGTGCTATCGACCCAAAACACCCCCTTTTCGGAATGAGACACGTGCAAAGTGGCCGTCTCTGGCTGCTGGTGATTGCACAGCGATGCCAATCACTTTTTATTGTGTTTTCTTAGTAACAACAAATCGGAATAAAACTTTGCATAAAAATTCGATTCGTCATCACCTTGGATTTGGCCCCAGCTGGGCCCCCATTCGCGTGGTGCACGGCCTCTTCGCACCCGACGCTCCTGACGCCGTCGCCCACATGACGACCACCATTACCCGTTTCCTTCTCTCACGCCGGTCGTCCGCCGCCTGCCGCCCGGCGTCGCTCCGAGGCCTCGATCTCTTCGCGCCTCCCCGCCTCTTTAGCTCGTCTCGCAAAATGCCGCCGCAGCAGTCGTCTCTCTTATCGCCGCTGCCCATGCACCACACCATCATCTCGACGCCACCGCTCTCGGCCACCCTCAAGAGCCCGACAGAGACATGCCACATTGACATTGGCACGCCGAGCTTGCTCGCCGCGACCACCGAGGTCAAGCCGTTGCCACGGGAGGGCCTACCTCGCTGGCCAGGTCTCCGGACGCCGACGGGGTTTCTCCGGAGCCTCGATTGGTTTGGCACGATTGTGTTTGCGACCAGCGGATCGCTCACCGCGGCCATGTGCGGCGCCGACCTTCTTGGGTCCATCATCATTGGCACCATCACGGCCGTCGGCGGCGGCACGCTCCGCGATGCGCTCGTGCTCAACAAGCAGCCGTTCTGGGTCGAAGAGTGGGAGTACCTCGTCATGAGCGCCCTCGCCGCGACCACCGCCTTTTACTTTTGGGGCGACATGCGACCGGGCCAAGAGATCGTGCCGGGCTCGGGCCTCACGCTCAAGTCGGCCGACGGCGGCGAAGGCACGGCCATGGAGTGGGGCGATGCCGTCGGTGTCGGCGCGTTCGCGGTCATTGGCGCCATGAACGGCATCCGTGCGTCGTCACCGATGCTCGTGAGCGCGCTCTGCGGCATGATGACGTCGACCTTTGGCGGCTTGACGCGCGACACCTTGCTCGGTCGACCGGTGCGCATTTTGCACTCGTACTCGGACGTGTATGCGACGGTCGCGTTCTCAAGTGCGTGCTTGTACCTCGCGCTGCGCAAGGCCGCGCCGCGCTACCAAGGCTGCCGCATCTTTGCAGCGATCTGCCTCGCGGTGTTCCTCCGCGAACAAGCGTGGACGCACGGGTGGCGCCTCCCGTTCTGGGCCGCCAACTCGCAGCGCGTCATGATGACGTCGAGCGACCCGCGCGCGAATGGGACGTCGCGGGCGTAAAGGAGTGTGTCGTGTTGCAATAACTTATTGAGGATGGCGTCGCTATTGTACATGGTAGTATATGTGGGCGTCGATAGCATATGTGTAAGGCACGACAACAATAAGACGATAAGACGAATGAAACGGGATCGGGTTCTGGGGCACACGACCAGCATACATAGTACCGGTAGGGTGCCTGTCTTTGGGAGACGGAAGAAGCTACATGTGACGAGGCGGCCATCGCGTATTTTTCGCGTGCGTGCGGCTGGCGCCGGTACAAAGAATGGACGGCTGGGACGCGTTGGCGTTTCAGAACGGCCGCCTGTTTCAGATCTCGTTGTTGAAGTGAGTCTATTTAGATATAATTTACACTGAACTGGATATGGTGGTGGACTATCGATTCCAAGGTGCTACGACGAGCCGGCCGCCGAGAGGCTTAGCCGAGCGGGAGCGTGGCGTGTAAACGGCACATGCCGGAACAAAGTTTCAGATCTCGTCGGTCGCGGAAAAATGTGGTTGGTTCCGAGACCAGACAAGCATCTGCCCACAACGCTCGATGCCGCAAAAAAGGCCAAGTCTCAAATACAGTTGCAGTAGCCGAATCTATTACCGCTGCGTCACGCAGCACCAAGCACCCTGATGTCGCTGCTGCTTGGTGCGCGGGATATCGTCTGCAAGAGACAGATGATACGGTACAAAATTATACATCCCACACCCGCAGTCCTTTGTGGTGTCAAAATAACTTGTACGGGTCTGTGAGTGCGCTGACAAGCAGAGAGAAGCTCGCGCCTGGTGCGCTCTCGAAACGAGGGCTGCTCCAGCCAATCGGATCGCATTTGGACGATCCATTACACAAGATATCGGTGTTCCGCTCGGCAGGGAGCGAAGCTAGCACGTTGATCGTCAACCACGCACCATCGAGCTCGTGGTCGCTTCGTTGGCCAGTCGTTTGTTCAAGTTATCCGGTACCCATAATACACCCTCACGTAGAGGCTTGAGGACATCGGGACATCGAGTACCGGTGCACGCCGCGGGTGCCTTCAACGCCGTCGGCAGTTGCTTCAACGTCAAGCTCACTGCTGCGTCTTTGTGCGAAGCGAGCGTCCAGTTGGCCTGTCTCGCGGCGCGTGTTTGCGCAGTCAAGCGGGTTGCTCTCTTTCTTCGCGCCATACAGTATGTAGTATATATTACACCACGAACAATATCTTGATGCTTCTCTTGCACGTTGTCCTAGCGTTGCACTCGCCCTGGGTGACGAAAGGAGATGCGCGGTAGAACCGATCCGACGCGCTCACCTAGGTTCGACTTCAAGCACGCAGTGTCGGACACTGGCTGCACGTCGCGACGCGTCGAGCTGCCGTGAACCATAAGCGATCGACGCGAGGGTCCTTGCTGCTTGGCACACAAACAGCAACCTCAGAAGGCAGCACCTGCCGAACTGACGCGGCCATCGTGGCGTTGCAGCGGCCACCTCGCATTGACATAGATACTGCGCAGGCTACTTGTGGCGCGTCGCGGACACCGTTAGGTAATCCTCCCAGTACTGTTTTACTACATGTAGAACCGAGGCCAGAAGTGCCCAGTCACACGGCGCCAAAGACGCTCGTCGACGGCGCCGCTCCCCGTGCTTGCCCAATTTCCGATTCAGCGCCTCTCTCCACAGTGCCCACACGATTTGCGCCCATATTTTGCGACACAAGAGCGATGGCGACGCAGCAATACCTCCTCGACGCGATGCGCTCACCGTTCTACGACCCGGAGCTCGCCAAGACCAAGCCGTCGCCAAAGCCGAGTCGCATCTGGCGCATTCCGCCGCTGCCCAACCCGCTTCGGACCCCAAAGCGCAGCGACGAGCCGATGCCGACACCCAGTCGCGCCAAGCGCCATAGCGCTGCCGTGCAGCCCGAGTCGTCGAGCCGGTCCGCCTCGGTCGTCGGCGAGTACTACATTGACATGCCACCCACGCCCGCGCTCGTTGCGGTCGTGGCCACGGCCGTGAGTCCGCGGGAAGGCCTCCCGCGCTGGCCTGGCTTCTCCACGCCGACGGGCCTTCTTCGGTGCCTCGATTGGTTTGGCACAGTCGTCTTTGCCGTCAGCGGCGCGCTCACCGCGGCCATGTGTGGCGCGAACCTCCTCGGGTGTCTCCTCATCGGCACCATCACGGCCATCGGCGGCGGTACAATCCGTGACTCGATCGTGCTCTGCAAGCCCCCGTTCTGGGTCGAAGAGGCCGAGTACCTCCTTCTGAGCCTCATTCCTGCCGGCGTTGCGTTTTTCCTCTGGGGCGCGCTCCCGCCCGGCACCGAGATCCTACCTGGCGTGACGCTCAAGGCCATCGACGGCGGCGAAGGCACGGCCATGCAGTGGGGCGACGCGATCGGTGTCGGCGCGTTTGCCGTCATTGGTGTCATGAACGGGATTCGTGCGGATGCACCCTTTCTCGTCTGCGCACTCTGCGGCATGATGACGTCGACCTTTGGCGGCATGGTCCGCGACGGCCTCCTCCAGCACCCGGTGCGCATCATGCACTCGTATGCGGATGCCTATGCGTCCATTGCGCTCGCATCGGCGTGCGTCTACCTCTGGCTCCGGAAGATGGCGCCGGCGCGCCAAGGCCTTCGCATCGCGATCGCGGTCGCCTTGGCGATCTTACTGCGGGAACAAGCGTGGACGCACGGGTGGCGGCTGCCCATGTGGGCGACCAACTCGCAAAATGTCATTGTCGTCGAGACCGACCCGCGCCTCGCGCGGTAGTGTCGTCTAGTTGTGTAATATCATCAAACACCTGTGTCGTATGTCAATAGAAGACACTCTTGGTCGAAAGCACGTGCGGGCAGGGACCAAGTAGATAGATGTGGAGAGTTATATTGCTGTCTAGCATCCTCGCACGATGCAGGCGTCGTCGATGGACCACACTCGACGACATGTGACGCGTCGCGGGCTGTAACCGACAACGAGGACGGTTACGCGGCAGTGCCCGTGCCACTATAGACCAAAAGGACGGTCGCGCGATGCCTGTCGACAGCTCGTCGTGTCGCACACATGTACAGTGCATCGGCGTCGGTTGTATGACGAGCTACAGTCTCGAGTCTTCGAACAACAGACAACTTGACCGTCTTCCAACAACAGACAACTTGACCACGTTGTCGTTTCGTCGACGGCCGCGACACACCAAATGCGATGACGGCGCACACCTCATCGTCGTCCACACAAGACGCGCGGTACTGTCGCCTTGTCGTTGCCAAGAATCCTCTTGATGGTTTCGATGCCAACGGCAATGGGAACGCGAAGAACGAGCAACAAATCGGGGCTCGAACCCCGCACCTCCTGTGAGGCAGGAATCATCCACCGTATGGTCAAAGGGTGGTCGACGTGTGGCCTCCGCATTCTTGACAGTCGGCACCGATCGCTACCCGTTTACTTCGTGCTCTCCGTCTGCCCGACGTGGCATTCGGTCTGGCGTGACTGCCATTCTTCTTCTCGTCCTGGGCTAGGGACTTCGTGGATGCATAAACACTTTCCTGCTCTCTCCACCGGCACACCAAGAACGCACCAAACCAAACAAGCGCGATGTGGACGCGATGGGACAGGTCCAAGACGACGCACGTGTCTATGTCTCGGCGGCCGAGCGACCCGCGCCGACTGCGCGCGCCGTGGTAATTCTCGTCGTCGTCGTCGTTGTCTTGAGGATGCGTGGTCTGCTTCGTCGCCTCGATCGCAGCAAAGCGACGCGGAAGCGCGTGGTCGTCGTCGCTTGGCGGGCAATCGTGCAACTTCAACACGCGTCCGGATTCAATCCGGAAAAGAAAAGAGCGAGGGGCTTTTGCATTTTACGTGGTCATCGGCCGACGAAGAAGCAAGAGGATACATCATGTTTCGCGAGCCGCAAAAGGGTGATTGGGCCGACGCATCGGACGAAGAGGGCGACGACGGCCTCCTGCGGGTGACGCCAGCACCGGCGCCTGCAACGCGCGCCCCGGCGGCGGCGACCAACTACTGGGCGTCGCGCGCCCAGCAGACGACGACGACGCCGGCGCAGGAGCGCAAAGCCGAGCCGCGCCAGCAGCAAGACGCCCGCGCGCCGCGCCAAGAGGCCGGGCGCTTTGATCGCCAAGGCAGCGACCGTGGCAGTGATCGCGGCTTTGACCGCAACAGCAGCGACCGGGGATACAACCGTGGCAACGACCGGGGCTACGACCGTGGCGGCGACCGCGGCTTTGACCGTGGCGGCGACCGGGGCTATGACCGTGGTGGCGACCGCGGCTTTGACCGTGGCGGCGACCGTGGCTATGACCGTGGTGGCGACCGTGGCAGCGACCGGTACGGCAGC
>NW_012156438.1:171829-207621 GCF_000151545.1 Saprolegnia parasitica CBS 223.65
CCGCGCAGACAACGACAGCCGCTCGTTTCGACGGGCGCCGGCCGCGCCTCGCTACGAGGGCATTGTCATGACACTCAAGGAAGACGGCGGTTTTGGCTTCCTCCACTCGCTCGACCTCGACCAAGACGTCTTCTTCCACGAGAGCGAGGTGCCATCGCGCCCTGCGACTGACGACGACGCCGCGTCCCTTCCGCATGTGCAGGTACCATCGATCGCTTGCATCTGATGTCCTCTTCGACCACTCATTTTGTATCTAGGTGGGCGACGAGCTCTCATTTGAGCTGACCATCAACCGCCGCAACGGCAAGGAGAGCGCGACGCACATGACGCGCTTGCCCAAGGGCACGATCGTGACCGAAGACATTGGCGACGTTCTTGAGACTGGCGTCGTGACCAAAGGTACCTTGCCGCCCAAGCATGCCAAGGGCCGGCTCGGCGACCGCCCGACGCCCGAGGTCATGGGCACGATCGAGCTCACGCCGGTGGCGACGGAGACGACGCCGCTCAAGCGTCACTACGTCCGCTTCAACCTCGATTCGGTTGCGGCCGACGACGGCAAGAAGGTGATTCCGCGAGTCGGCGACGATGTGGCCTTTCGCGTCGCGGTGCACAAGCAGCTCGGCACCAAGCGCGCGGTGGACCTCCACGTCACGTGCTCGGCGAGCAAGAAACGGGCGGCCGCCATCGACGCAGCGCTCGTCGACCTCGAGCGTGAGACGGGCATCGTGTCGTCGATCAAGGGCTCGTCGGGCTACATCAAGTGTCTCTCGCGACTCCAAGATGCGTTCTTTGTGTACGACCACAAGAGCATGGGCGCCACTATCAAGGAGAAGACGGAAGTATCGTTCTTCATTCTCCCCGAGCATCTCGAGGCCGAGGACCGCGGCAACGCCAAATTGACGGCCCTCAAGCTCGAGGCGCTGCCGGAAGGCTCGGTGCTCTTTGAGGAAATCATCGCGTCCAGCGTGCACGGCAAGATCCTTCTCAAGCCCTCCGAGCCCTCCCGGCAGTTTGCCAAGGCCAAGCCATCGACACGGGGCAAGATCGGGGTCACAGACGCCGAGACGCCGGCCGAGTACTTTGTGGAATCGTCGGAATTCGATGCCAACTACACGCCGAAAGAAGGCGACGAGGTGCTCTTCGACATTCTGCACGACCTGCGCCGCGACGAGAAGATCGCGATCAACGTCCGCAGCGTGCTTTTGAATCCGATCGGGCGGGAACATGGCGTCGTGACGGCCATGAAGGACGAGTTTGGGTTTCTCAAGTACGCCGTTGGATGTTTTTTGGACATGGAACATATATTGTCCTTTGTAGGTGCGTGGACCGCCCCGGCGACGCGTACTTTCGCTTCTCGGACGTGCTGCAGTCGACGTACCACCTCACGCTGCGCATGCATGCCGAAGTGTCCTTTGACGTGGTTGAACCCACGAAAGCGAAGGAAGGCATCCGCGCCACGCGCATCCAGCTGCTCCCGAAAAACACCATCCAGTGGGAGACACCACTGGACGACGACATTACCAACGCGGTCATTCTGTCATTGCCCGGCCGCCCGGCGTTCAAGGACCACAGCGGGGGCGACAAACACGCGGGGGATGCCAAGTACGGCAAGCTCTCGTATTCGTCCACGAGCTGCCCCTTGGCCGCGTACCCGGACCTCAAGGCCGCGGTCCTCGCCGGCCTCGACCAATCGGTGAGTGACGTCGACCAAAGCGTGACGCTCAAGCAGCTCCACGCGTCGCAGCGCCTCGCGCTCGCAGCGTTCGCCGCCTACTTTAAGCTCGGATTCGCCGAAGAGCGCAACACGGCGACGCTGACCCAAGCCAGTGACGCGCCGCGCATCAGTGACTGGTCGGTCACGACGCCGTGCGAGCGCACCGTCGTGTTTGCCAACGATGCCCACAAGGACGTGCGGTACGAACCGAGCGTCGGCGACAGCGTCCGCTGCAACGTGGTGGCGACCAAGAAGGGCGGGCACCTCGTGCTCGCAAAGGACCTTGTCCTGCTGC
Organism: Saprolegnia parasitica CBS 223.65; assembly: GCF_000151545.1. Classification (NCBI taxonomy): domain Eukaryota; phylum Oomycota; class Saprolegniomycetes; order Saprolegniales; family Saprolegniaceae; genus Saprolegnia; species Saprolegnia parasitica. The sequence goes on from NW_012156438.1 coordinate 173,839, forward strand.
ACTCGGACGCACCCATCGCGCAGGGCTGGGTCACGGCCATCAAGGCGGACGGACAGTACGGCTTTATTGAACCGACGACGTCGTCGGACTCGGTGTTCTTTCATTTCCGGGATGTCGGCGAGAAGGCCAAGATCAAGGTCGGCGACGAAGTCGAGTATGTGCTCAAGCCGGCGGCCGAGAAGAAGACGAAAGCCACGCAGATCCGCGTGCTGGCCGCCGGCTCGCTCCCGCCCAAGCAAGTGGTGTCGTACGACGCGATTGTCGAGCGCGTGAGCTTGCGGCCCAAGGCGCGGGACGTGAAAAATCGACCGCCGGCAAGCTGCGCGTCGTGCCCGAGACGGACACGGACTCGGACGAGACGCCCGTGCTCTCGTTTCACTTGGAAGACCAGGTCGACAAGCACGTCGTGCTTCGCGCAGGGGACCGCGTGCGCTGCGTCGTCAAGGGCTCGGGCAAGGCCGCGACCGAGATTGCGCTGTTGACGTCCAACGCCAAGACGGGCGTCGTGTCGGCGGTCGACGAGACGGGCGCCGGCACGATTGACGTCGACGGCGATGAGACGTCGGCCGCCTTTGTGAGCAAGCAGGTGCTGGGCAGCAGCGGCCGCTTCCTCAGCGTCGGGGACAAGTTCGAGTTTTCCATCAACCACATTGGGGACGCGCTGCACGCGACCAGCATCGTACGCCTCGAGGTATTATATTGTCGATCGAACGATGCCGCACGCCTCATGATGATGGAATATAGAGCGCCGATCGCAAGGTGACGGTCAACTCGAGCTTGCGCCGGCAGCTCAAGGAGGCGACGGCCCGGACTGCCAAGGGCCCGGACGGTACCAAAGGCTTTGCGTCCGGGTGGCGGTCGCAGGTCGAGGAAGACCAAGTGTACACCTAGTCGTCGTCGTCGTCGCCATCGCACATGTCTCAGGAATAATGTTAAAATAGCTTTTCTGCCACTTTCAATGCAGCTGCCGGCGCTCTTGCACGTGGTCGCCGACGCCGACTGGCCGCGGCTTCTCGCCGCGCTCACCGAGCTGCCACAGCCGTCGCCGCTGAGCTGCGACGGCAGCGGCTTGTCCGTGCTCCACTGGGCCTGTCTGCACCGCGACGTCCCTGCGTACATCATGGTCGCGATCCTCAACGTCTTCCCGGATGCTGCGGCCACCGCCGCGCCGGGCGGCGACACGCCCTTCGCGCTCGCAACCCGGCGCATGTGCCGGCAACAAGTCTTGAACGTGCTCTTTGCCGCGTGCCCGGATGCGGACTGCGGCACCAAGGCGGCGGTCCATCGGTGTCGGCCGCTGCCGCCGCGGTGGCAAGAAGACGTCAAGTGCGGTCTCTGCTTGGCTGCGTTTACGCCGGCGCGCCGGCGGCACCACTGCCGCAACTGTGGGCTCAGCGTTTGTGCCGCCCATAGCCAGCAAAAGGCGTCGCTGGCGATGATTCCAGCGGCGTCACCACAGCGTCTCTGCGACGTGTGTGCGTCGACGCTCGCGCAGTTTGCCGATCTCGCCGACAATCAAGGGGCCGAGTAAACGAGAGTACATACACTTTTGAACTCCGATGGACGTGGGTTCGTGGTGGCTTCCGTAAACACATAGCAGCGAGGGGATCTCCCGGAAGCCGGCAGTTGTATTGCCACAAAGGCAGATCGACAGGTATGGACAAGTGCGACCATGGAGGCGTGCGATGGAAAGACAAGCGGTGTCGGATGAGACCGTCGCCAAGAGGCTCCAACTGGAGTCACTACCGTATAGGGTCGCTACCGGAGATCATCCGTACATGGCACCTCGTCCTCATTCTCTACACCACGGACGCACTGACGACAGAGACTCTAGGATAGTTCTCGCTTCCTGGAGTCATAACTCTCCAGCGATACACGCTTGCATCGGGGTCTGGCATGGCTTGACCACACCGGACACAACAGGTAGGGTACCGGCACTGGTCCACCGATGCATTCCCTCATGAAGGCTGCGTCGATTTTCTGTCTAGTCAATCGGATAGTATCAATGAGTCTCCTTCCCACGCGCAGACGATATAGTGGCTATCCAACAGCTGCATGGACATGTTGTGTCGAACGTCTTACGCGCTCGGTAGTAGTATACAGAGGAGGATGCTCCCCGCTGTTTACTAGTACGGTACATGGTCAATATTGTTCTAAGACAATATTGAACTCGAAGGTACCGACGAAAAAATTAAAAATAATTAAGACTACCGTACACGCGACAGGGCTCACGACGTTGCCAACGACGCCGATGCTTCGCCAAAGAGGTCATAGTTATCTTCGGCTTCCATATGCGACGAGGCAAAGGTGGCGAGGAAGACGCGCGCGGCCTCCATGCGTGCAAGGACGCGGTCCTGGATGCTATCGAGTTCGACGAGGTGCTTTTGGCTCGGCGGCGGCGGCGGCTGCCGAGACGCAAACGTCGTCGACTTGAGGTGGGCCTTGAGCATGCCGAGGTCCATGAGCCCGGCTTTGGTCGAGAACGTCTTGATGTCGACGCCGATCGTTTGGCGCAGGAACGTTGCGAGGATGCCGTGGAGCTCTTGGATGTACCCGACGCTTTCGGCGGGGATGGCCGCCGAACTGCTGCCGTTGCTCTTGTGGAGTACGATCTCCTTGGAGGAGGACGACGACGGTGGCGGCATTGGCGCGTTGGCAAACTGGTTGAGCTGCTGCTCGAGTTGAAAATGATGCGCGCCTGCTCGGCCATCTTGGCGTCGTGGTCGCTGCGCTCGGTCTGCAGACATTTGCTCAAGGACGTGACCTTTGCGTTGGCGATCTTGAGCTGCCACGCCATTGCTTCGTGGCTTCACGGCTCGCGTCCATTTGGTCCAACCGCTCCATGTCCAGATCCGTCTGGCACGACATCTCGTGCGTTGGCGGCGATTGCGTCGCGACTGCGAGCGCGCGCTCGAGGTCCTGGATGCGGTGGTGCTGCACCGTCATGTCGTGACGGTTCGACGACACCTTGGCCGTCACCTTGCGCAAGAGCTGCGTCAGAAACGCATTTTGCTTGGCGAGCCGCGCGATGGTCTCGAGGTCGGCCGACGCCATCGGATCGAGGCGGTTGTTGTCCAAAGCGGACAAATCGTCCATGGCATGGACACGCGTCGCAGCCGTCGAGTCGAACGATGCCGCCGACGACGACTCGGACGTCGTACTCACTACAAGAAAGATGTCAAGTTCCGATCCCTTTGTTTGTGCTCGCGACACGTACTGGCGGGCGACAGCGGCGAGTCATCGTCCATACAAATGCCCTTGCCACCGTCGTCGGTCTTGAGCTTGCGCGCCCAGAAAGCCGACGGCAGCTTGGAGAAGAGACCCGACGGCGTCCCAGGCTACGTTCCATGAGCAGCCTGCTCGATGCCAAAGGGCGTAGTACCTCGGTCAGGGTCGTCGCTAGCTCTTCGCGGCGCTGCATAGTCTCAGCCAGACGAGAAATGAAGAGCGTGAGCAGCTAATGGTACGAGACACAACCGCCAGCTGTCCGCCGTCGTCCCAGCACCAAGATGGTCATCAACCGCAACCGACCTTCAAGTCCCAATGGACCAATCAAACCGCGTAAAAATGAAACGCCGTGATGATTGGTACACATCCACCAATCCGATGACAGGGAATGGTAGAGATTAGGGCAGAGGCTACTCAAAATTTACCGGCCGATCCAGCATGGCGGAGCTCCAAGAGCGCGTCGAGGAGCGCGCGCCGACAGTCCTCTGGCGACGTCTCGAGCGCGAGTTCGAGTCCACTTAGCACCTGGCGCTGGATGCTATCGCCTTGCAGCAGTGCAATCTCCGTCGCGTCCAAGGCGTTGCAGCCGACAGCGTGCAGATCCGAGACCGAGACGCCGTCAACAGGGTCCATTTTCCTCAACCGAAAGGCGAACGCGCTGTGCACGGCGTCGTAGACACTGGCGCGAAGTCCATTCAACTGCGCGAGATGCGCCTCCCGTTTGGCGGCGTCTAGAAACAGTCGGACGTCGCACACCCCCCATCAAATCGAATCGAGTTGTACCGATCGAGTGGCTCTGCAGCTGCGCGCGCAGCTGGTTGATTTGCGTCGCACACGTCGCAAGCATCTCTCTCTGCGCCGCGTCTTTGGCCTTCAAGCCGTCCACGACGCTCTGCTTCTGCTGCAGACGTCGCCTGCACTCGCGAAGCTGGGACTGGATGGCGCTTGTCGCGTCGTCGCCGCTCTTGTCTTTCTTGTCGCCCTCTGGGGACTGTTGTGGTGACGCCTTGTCCCGTAACACCATCTGGAGGCGCGCGCACCGACTTGAAAGCACGTGGTTGTGGGCTTGCGCCTTTTGGAGTGCGTCGTTGGTGGCGGCGGCGTCCTTTAGGCGCGCCGCAAGCTGCTCTTGAAGCTACAAGCGAGGTGTCACGATGCCGTGGTCGATCTAGCAGACACGTACGTGCTTGATGAGTGCGGTTTTGGCGGCAGTGGGGGCAGGGTTCGAGGCCGGGAGAGGACGGGTCGGCGCGTCGTGTAGACTCTTCGCCTTTTCGGCCGCGCCTTTGTAATAGGCCACGAGCTCCGACTTGCGCTGCGCGCTGTCGCGGAGCTTGGCGTTCTCCTCCCGCAGCCGCAAGACCATGTGATTGAGCTCTGTCTTTTCTCGCGCGAGCGCCACGTGCTTGGCCTGGGCCGTCTCGGCCGCCGCTTTCCACGTCTCGACCTCGGCTTTGGCCGTCGCCGCCTTCTTGCGCAAGGCGCTGTTAGCGATTTTGCTCGCGTCGAGCGCACTGCTGGTGGCCGCCTGCTGATGGAGCTGATCCTACCTCCATGTCGTAGAATGAAAGCTGAGCCTGGAGATGTACTAGTAATACCTGCAGCGCCTGTAGGGCCAGCTCTTTACTAAGCAGCGCTTGACGCCATGTGGCTGCTTGGAGCTGCCACGAGCAAACATGCGCCTTATCAGGTGCGAGCACTTTTGTCGGAGGGTCTAGTCACGCAAACCCATCTCAAAAGTACTCGGATGGCGGTAGTAGAGTACACTGCGGCGACGGCGGCGACGGCTGCGCAAGCAGCTGGGACACCAAGGCGGTCCAGTCAACCGAGGAGTCGTGCGATGAAAGAGCCTGGGCGAGCGCGGCCGAGAGGCTTCGGACGCGCGCCTCGAGCTCGGCTTGGACGAGCTCGTACGCGTCGCTCAGCGCACTCCACTCGGCCGCTTGTGCTGCAGATGCCTCTGCGTCTGCCCGCAGGTCCCGCGCCGCCGCCATTTCAAGCGCCACGTCGGCTTGCAGCGCTGCAATCGTGTCGTTGGCGGCCGCCAGCGCGGTCTGCAGCGTGTACTTGGCGGTCCGGTCGCTCGTCGCCACGTCGATCCACGGGCGCAGCTGCATCTGGTTGAACGCATCGAGGCTGCTCAGCGCCGTGCCGGTCTCGGCCTCGGCTGCCTGTACGAGCTGCGTCGCTTGGTGGATGATCTCAAGCTTGGCGCGTTCGGCGGCCTCGCACTGCGCACGCGACGCGACGAGCCGCGCTTCCACGTCCGCCAGCGTCATGCGTAGCGCATTCTCGGTCTGTTGGTGGAGCAGCGCGGCCTGCATCCTGCTCGTCAGTTGTCGATCGCGTCGCATAGAGGATGTACCGTGATGGCATCGGCGCGGACGGTCTGCAGCTCCTCCGTGCTCGACTGCAGCTCTGTGGTGTGGCGCGCGACGGTCTCTCGAAGTTGGTCGAGCGCAGCCTCGGCCACTTTGCATGACGTGGCGCCGTCGCAGCGCAACGATGCTACCGCCGATGGATCCTCTGGTGCGTCATAGGAACACGCCTCGCACGCGGGACGTGCAGCGAGTTGCGAAAGAAGCGCAGCGGCGCGGAGACCCCGCAGCTCGTCGGTAGCATGCTGCAGCTGCGAGGCGCAGTCGCAGCACGGAGCGTCTGGCTCAAGAAAGCGATCGCGTTGGTGGCTGGCTGTTTGCTCGCCGACCTACGCACCACGAGCGAGTCTGTGGATCATCGTAGAAGCACAAGGCGGTGTTCATACCTCACGGCAAGACGGCCGCGAGAGGCGCTGGATGAGCTCGCAGTTGGCTTGAAACATGCTGTGGAGGCGCTGGTGCAAGAGCGAGTCCGCGGCCTCGCCTCGCTGCAGGCGCTGCTCGAGTGCCATGGCCTGTCGCGTATCTGGTGTGATCTGGCGCGGCTGCAGCGCCAGGTCGGTCTTTGTGCGTAAGTCCTCGAGCTGCGCCTCAAACGCGAGCAGCTGCGTGTTGAAGGCCGCGCTGTAGTCCAAGCCGCCCTGCGCGAGCTCGAGGTCCCAGCGCATGGCGTCCACCTTCTCTTCAAGACGCACCTTGGCGTCGGTGAGCGCGTGGATCTCACGGTCCTTCTTCTGCAGAAGCTCCAAGACCACGCGGCTCTCGTCGTCGTCCATCGCCAAGATATGCGATCCAAGATACGCAGGCTAAAACCACGCCATTTTCAGCTAAAGCAGGATCGAGATGGTCGATTTCAGAGATAAAATGTGCGTGGGTATAGACTGAGAAACTTCAAGCACAATATTTTCGGACGCCACTTGGAACTGCTCTGACAGAGCCGTGGCTAAAAGAACCCAGCAATTCCATTTTGCACTTCAAAGACCGTCGGTCTTGCCTATTTGTCACCTCGTGTGAACTCTATGGATCAAGCTGCGATGCGTAGAAAACAAGAAACGATAGAGACGAAAAGATAAGTTGGTTGTACTGTTAGTTAGCGACAATACATCAACGGGACGAAGCCACGCTCGCCTCGGTCGCGAGGCGGCGAGTATGTCTCCTGGTTTCATTGCCGTAGACAAGCCGTTAAGCTTGATGTTGACCACCGGCAGAGATTTCGCCCTGGTCGCATGCGCCTTGCTTGTGTCAAAGTCGATGCACGCGGCCGCCAAAAAACTTTGCTCGAGAGCGCTGGCGCTCGTCACGGAGAAAGCGTCCGTGATGTTCCGGACAATCCGACTTGCAGGCTTCTCGTGGGCCACGAGAAGAGCTTGCTGGAGCGCCTGGAGCTCGGCAGCCTTCTTCGTCGCGAGGGCTTGCTCGGCCACCTGGTGCGCCTAAAGCGCGTCGACCTTCTCCGCCGTCTCCTTCGTGAGAGCGTCCTACCGACCAAGAATATTCGCTCAACAACGCATTGCTACGATGGCCAAAAATTCTCTGCCGGCGCAGTTGACGGTGTTCAAGATGTGAGGCTTGTCGCCAACCCATTGTCGTTGCGTCCACTGACCAAAACCTCGTCCATGAAGAAGAGGAAAAGCTTCAAGTACGAGGACGGTGGCAGGTCCGTTTCTTTAACCCGGTCGATTTGGCGCTGTATGTCGACTACAAGATCACTCGAATGCACCTCTTTGGCGTCCAGCAAAAGCTCAGCACGGGCTCGTACACGTCGCTCACAGCCTTTGCCTACGACATGCGCCTCATCTTCTCCAACTGCCTCGTGTACAATGCGGATGTGATCTTGAGCGGCCCGATCCGCGACCACGCCGTGAAGCTCCTCCAGGCTTTCGAGTCGCTCATGCTGCAGTCGTTTGGCCAGTCACGGAATACGTGGCCGGGGCTCGCCGACGTTGACCGGTGGAAGTGCCACCAGATCCTCCACGACCTCCTCGCACCAAGCAAGGCTTCGAGTCGGCGCAGTGGTGGATCGATGCACATCAGTGGACTCGATATAAATTTTGAAAGGACGTGGCCGCGCCACCTGTCATACTTGATACTCGCCATCTTCGCTTCGTGTCGGCAAACCACGCGCCGGCAACGATGATGGAAGCCCTGCCCATGCATGTGACCCACGCCCGCGAGTCGACGTCGACGCCCGCTACGAAGCGCGGCGCGGCCTTCCCGACGCGGCCGGCCCGCGGCGCCAGCGGTACGTTGCCGCTCTTCCGCAACTGCTCGTCGGCTGTGCCCGAGTACTTTGCCCGCATGGTCGACTACCGCCAAATGGACCTCGAGGCCACGTACTACCAGATGGTGACGCTGTGCATTGCGCCCTCCAAGGTCTACAAGAGCGCGTACTACCGCAAGCAGACCAAGAACCGCTGGGCGCGCGACGACCCGGCGTTCGCCGTCATCCAGGTCCGTGCTTCGCCTTCGTTGTCTCTTGCTTGACACAGCGCGCGCGTAGGTGCTGTTTCTGTTTGTGGCGTCGCTGGCGTGGACCGTGGCGTTTGAGAAGACGTCGTCGCTCGGTTTCCTCCTCATCTGCGATGTCATTGTCGAGTGGCTCGTCCTCGGCGTCCTCCTCTCGACGGCCAGCTGGTGGTGCGCCAACACCTTCTTGCGCCTCTCGCCACCGGGCATCGCAAGCGACACGTTCTTTGTCGAGCAGTCGGTCGAGTGGCAGTACGCGTTCGACATCCACTGCAACGGGTTCTTCGTGCTCTTCCTCCTTATCCACGTCGTGCAGGTGAGACGACGCACTTCGAGCCCAGGAGGCCAACATGTTTCTAGTTTCTGCTCGTGCCGCTTCTCGTGGCAGATACCTTTGTGTCGCTCTTCATCGCCAACACGCTGTACGCACTGGCGTGTGGCAGCTACTTTTACATTACGTTCCTCGGCTACATGGGTACGACAACTCGTGCACTGAGGTCGAGGCGAACGTTGCGTGTGCTTAGCGCTCCCGTTCCTCCACAACACGGAGCGATTCCTGTACCTGGTCGTCGCCGTCGGCGGCTTGTACCTCTCCAGTCTCGTGCTCTCGATCGTCCTTGGCGTCAACTTCAACTGCGCCGCCATGTCCGCGGCCTACTATTATTCTGCCTAAGACCCCAAGACGACAATCAAAGCGTGTACATACAGGGTGCTGATAGTATTGTGATGCGGTGGTAGCGACGAGCGATGTGGTTGATGGAGAAGCGGCCAAGTGCGCCCACTCGACGTGTGCTCAGGGTGGTGGCGTGGCCGCAGAAGGATAGGGCTCTTGTATCAATGCCGGGCATCGTTGTATCTCGCTCAACGGCCCGGTCTACGCCGATGAAAACAGCCGGCTCAAGGGCTGCCGCGCTGCCGAGTCGACCATGATGGCGCCGTACGTCGAGTTGCCGTCTTGTCATGACTGAGAGTAGATCAGTCAAGTACCTATTTATGATCCATTTCTTCATTTATTTTCTCGCTGTCTCTGCTCGATCCTATTCAAGACGCCCGCATACGTCCCAGAGGCACGCCATCTTCGTCCGACTTGAACCTCTTCTTGGCCCGCGAGCGTCGATTTGTGCCACCTGCGTTTCACCTAACCCTCGACCAACAACCAAGAGTGCAGAGTATGTACTACATCTTCATATTACTACTTGGTGGTTGCTTCTTCGTATCAAAGAGCATCGTCGGTTGGCTACACGGACGCGAGGCTTTGGCTTTACGCAGCGCTAAAACAAGGCGCGACCGCTAGCAGGCGGCGCTTGACCTTCCAGAACGCCTTGGCACACTCGGGCGCCTTGCGCTTCGGCTTGGCAAACTTGAGGTGTTCGTGGCGCAGCGCCTCCTGCTTGGCGCGGGCTTCGTCGAGGAGGTCTTGGGCCTTTTGCCGAAGCCGGCTGCGGTGCTCGGCCTCGCGCAGTGCCTCTTCGGTCGCGAGCGTCGCGGTGCGCCGACGCTTCTCGGACCGCGCGGCCTCTTCGTCTTTCTTGGCCTTCTTGCGCTTCTTCTCTTCAATCTTGCGCTCGCTCTTGGTCATCTTCTCCATACTCAAAAGCGACGCACGGGCTTCTTTGGCCGCTTTGGCCGCGACGCTGGCCTGCAGCGATCGTTCGTGCTCGGACCGCTCTTCCTGCGCGGCTTCGTCGATCTTCTGCTGCTCGAGCTTGGCCTGGTACGTGCGGAGACGGTCCGCTTCCGCCGCGGCCTCGGCGGCTTCGTTGGCCGCGCGGTTCTGCGCCGCGAGGAGCTGCGCTTCCTTGTGCAGCAGCACACTGCGCTTCGACCGCTCGATGATGTCGATCGTCACGTCGCCCCACTGGTCCATCGCGACGTGCAGCATCTTCTCGCCGGCCGAGTAGACGGTCGGTCCTTCCTTGCCCTTCTCGGCAATGTTGTAGAGCAGGGCGTTTTCAAACGTGAGGCGAATGTCGGCAATGAACTCGCCGTACGTCTTGTACGTGAGCGACGACAGCTTCTCCGAGACCGTCTTGAGGTCCATGGGCTTGGTGATGATCTCAAAGTACTTTGGCGGGAGACCCGGGAAGAGCTTCTCGACCGGCTCGACAAACGGCCACGCGTACTTTTGGTACTTTTGGCTCAGAAGAACGCGGAGCACTTTGGAGCACTCCTTGTTGGGCTTGCTCTCGGTGAAGCGCAGTGTCTGGACGCCCAGGAACCGCTCGTTGCGGCGTTCGAGGCGCACGTCCGCGTCCAGCAGCTTGTGTTCAATGCACATCGAGTCGAAGAACCAGCGCAAGTGCGCCGCCATCTCGCGCACGCGGATCGACGACGAGTCACTCCCGACGTTGAACGCCTCGGCGTTCGCAAAGACGAGGTGCCCGAGCCGGACAAACTCGGCCGCCGACGGCAACTGGTGCGCGAGGAGCCGCTGCCGCATCGTGCCCAAGTCCATGGGCTCGGCGACCACGCGCTCGTAGGACGCTGCGAGGTCCGGGAAGATGCTCAGCAGCGGCACGTCAAAGTGCATCAAATGGACACTCTCAATCTTGCTCAATCGGGACAAGATGCGCTCGCACGAGGTTTCCCACGGCGACAAGTCGAGCTTGACCTTGGACTTGGACGACGACGACGACGATTTCGGGGCCGACGACCCGCCTTTTCGAGACGCCTTCTCGGGCGCGACGACCGGGACCGGGGCGGCAACCGGGACCGCGACGACCGGCGGCGCGCTGCTACTGCTCGTGGCCTCGGACCGCGGCTTGTCTTTCTTGTCCTTTTTCTTGTCTTTTTTGTCCTTTTTCTTCTTCTTGTCTTTCTTGTCCTTCTTCTTCTTCTTCTCGGCACAGTCACTGTGGCTCTCGAGTGTTGTTGTCACAGGTGCCACGTCGTCGGTCACTGGCTTGGTACTGCGCGGCTTGGCATTGGTCGTCGTCGTCGTCGTCGCCGTCGGTGGTGGTGGCGGTGGAAAACTCGACGAGACCGTGGCGGCAACCAGCGGCTCGCCACGCTCCTGTCAGCATACTACGTGTGAGACGGATGGACGGCGTGGAGGTATGGGTACCATGGCGGCGTACAGCGACACAAAGTAGTCGCGCAAACTGTTGGCCATGGTCCGAATGTCGGCGCCTTCGACGGGATCGCTGTTGTACTTCATGCAGTTGGAGAAGATCAAGTGCACGTCGGCTGCAAATTCCGACGCGTGGCTGTACCGGTTGCTCTTGAGCTTGCGCTAACGACCCATTGCTCGTCGATCATCGACGTTAATATAAAGCTGTACCTCGATTTTCGCAAAGTCCATGGGCTCCGACACGATCGCGAGGTAGTCGGGGTACTTGGTGACGTCGACAGCGACAAGGAACGGGCCCGCCGTGAGGATCTCGCCCATGAGCCCGCGCATCGTGTGCTTTCGGATGAGCTGCAAAATGTGGAGGCACGCGTCCTTCTCCTGAAACGCTCGGCGGCCTTTGCTGTGTGTGTCGCCCGACGACGACAATGCGGCCGGCTTCTACATGCGATCCATGAGTGTACAAAGATCCATGCATATATAGATGGAAACTCGTACCGAAGACGATGGTATGGCTGCGGGTGCAGATGCCTCGCGGCTGTGACTGTGGTGGCTGTGGTGCTTGCTGCTCTTGCGGTCTTCGAGGAGCGCGGGCCCAAACGCGACCGTGACCTTGCTCTTGAAGAGGCTCAGGAGCGTCTTGCCGTCGCTGTAGTACTGCTTCCCGTCCGGGTTGTTTTTCCAGTACTTGATGCAGTTCTCAAAGACACGGCGGAGGTCCGAGACAAACGGCGCGAGCTCCTTGTACTCGCCCAAGTGCAGACGCGACTGTCACATGACGTCAGAGGACGGACACGGACACAAAATCGGGCGTACCGAGACGGTGCCAATGTCCATGGGCTTCTTTACAATCTTGAAATACTCGAACGGGATTTGATCTTCCGACTCGAAATAGGTCTAGGGTAGAGAAATCATTCGTTTCGATCGTATGGAGGGAAGAGGGGTGTACGTGGATCGGGTATTTGAACCACTGCGCCGACTCGAGGCCTTGCTTGGTGCGATGCGCGAGGATGTCGTGGAGGATCTGGTGGCACTTCCACCGGTCAACGTCGGCGAGCCCCGGCCATGTATTCCGCGACTGGCCAAACGACTGCAGCATGAGCGACTCGAAAGCCTGGAGGAGCTTCACGGCGTGGTCGCGGATCGGGCCGCTCAAGATCACATCCGCATTGTACACGAGGCAGTTGGAGAAGATGAGGCGCATGTCGTAAGCAAAGGCTGTGAGCGACGTGTACGAGCCCGTGCTGAGCTTTTGCTGGACGCCAAAGAGGTGCATGCGATGGGGCACCTTGATCTTGTAGTCGACGTACAGCGTCAAATCGACCGGATTGAAGAACGGCGTGGCTAGTGACATGCCGCCGTCCTTGTACTTCATGATTTTCTGGACGATGGCCTGGCACTTGGCCACGTCGTCGTCATCGAGGCGCGCAGAGGCCGGCGCTGTCGCATGTGGCGGCGACGGTGCGGCCACAGGTGCCAGAGCTGGTGCTGGCGCGGAAGGCGGCGTCGGCTCGGGCGACGACGACGGTGGTCGCGCAATGTGGGGCGCGAGCCGTTCGTTGAAAAGGCGTTCAAAGTCCTGGCGACGACGGGCCATGATGCACATCGTTCCTTACACTAGAGATCATATCGCACCTGCAGCAGCTTTTGCGTCGTGTGGTACAGGATCGCATCGTACGACGGCGACTGCTGGTCTTTCCAGTAGTTTTGCAGCGCGAGCACGTTGTGGAAGACGACGCGGACGTCTTTCGCGAATTTCTCGCACGTCTTGAAGCGGCAGCGCGACGGCTTTGTCCCGAGGAGCGACTGCACCTTCTCGAGGCCCATGCTCTTCTTGAGCAGCTTCGAACGCAGCTCAGACGGGGCATGCTGGATGTCGGCGAACGCGCCTTCGAGCAGCGCTGTCTTGGCCGCCGCCGAGAGCGTCGCCTTGCGCAGTGCCTCATGCTGGAGGAGCGCCGAGAGCACGTGCATGCACTCGTCGTGCGCGGCCTGGCTGATGCGCTCCTTCTCCTTCGCGGAAGGGGACGTGGCCGTGCTGCTCATCTCCGTCCCTGGACTGATTCCCATCCAGAAAAAGACCAAGTGAGCGGTGCAAGACGCGACAGAAATATACGACGCCGTCCGGGTTTGGTCCGGCTTTGACCTACGAACTTCGTATTATAGCTTCGAACTTCGATTTCGTGGGCTTGGCGCCCTTTTGACGCCGACCGATTCACATCGCGAAGTACCGGGATGTAGTACGCTGCACGCGGTGTCATGCAATCTGAGTGCATAAACGATAAAGGCGATCCTAAAGAGCTCTATGCAGGCTCGATGTGTGTACCACCGATCGCTTCGCACCGAAGGAGAAAATGAAGCTGGTTCCTACTACAGCGCTCGAACTCTCCGGTGTGACCCGTCGTGGCACAAGAAGTGATCTATCTCCCTCGCACGACAGAGTCAACTTGGAGGCGACGCAAATAAAGCGATGAACGAATCGAGCTGCATTTTTGGTCCGTTGTGCTGGCTGGCCACGCCAACAAGCCAGACTTGGACCTTAAAGACGTGCTATTCAAACGGAAACGGCTCGCTTTTGAAGGAGACTGTGGCGGCAAGAAAAAAAAGCAAGGCCTACGAGGAGTGTATTCGTGGCCATGCGGTCACGCGCTCTGCACAATCAAAGTGTTTTGTGCTAGCAAAATGCAGCAGTCTGCCACCAACCTAGACGGCAAGGAGGCCGCGACCGAACCCTTCCCCAACGTTGCTACCTTCGACGCGATGTCCAAGGCGTTGGATAAGCTGGTTCCTGAGCTTCCTTCGCGAGGTACGGCCATGCGCCCCATAACCACAGATATGACCTCCCGCCAGAGACGCTGGACGCGCGTGGTGCACCCAACCCCCTTTTGTGACGGGCGTTCCGCTTTTCGTTTTGAAGGAAAACCGTTTTCGCTTCGACGGCGTCGTCATGTTGGTGCTTCGGCGTAGGTGACACGCATGACCGAGTGCTCTTTCTCGTAGGGCATCGCGCCGTCGCAACATGTTTACGGGGGAAACGCTGGACGAGGTGAGCGAGAAGCACAACCTCAAGCTCGACTACGCAGCGATGCTGCAAGTGCAGGTGCACCCTCATATCAGTACTAGTACTTGAGAGGCAGAATGCGACGGTAGATTCGCGAGCAAAATGAAAAGAAGGAGCAGCTCAAGCTCCAAAAGCAAGAAGAGCAGCGCCGAGAACGCGAAGAAATGGTGCATCCGCTCTTGTATCCGCAACCTATCTCTGAAAAGCACGTCGTTGTTAGGACCGCATGCACAGCGGTAAGCCCAGTGCGAAGAACAGTGCGCCGCCACCGCCCAACGACCCGCCCCGTCGTGCGCCGTCCCCAGAAAAGAGACAGCAAACGCATCAGACCATGTCTGTTAAACATTACACGATGCCTTCTCAAGCCATCGACATAGGAATGCGCCGGTACCTGTGCCAGCGCCAGCTCAACCTGGTATGTTATGGCGCCACACCAAGCCAAATGCTAGACGCATGTTTGCTCGATAGTGATGCTTGCACCGTCCCCACCCCGACCCATGTACCCCGAACAGCCGTCGCCGGTGCGAGACCATGAACACGGTGGTACATGTCGTCGGACGTATGCTGTAGATGCAGGCGAGTCCGGCGTACCGACCGAGCTTTACGCTGCCGTCCGTCTTTGGATCCTCGCTACCAGCAGCGACGTCCATCTTCCCATCGCGCAATACCGCATGTCCTCCGCAGGAGATTGACGCGGTTCAGCGGCTCCGTCATGAGGTATCGTGTCCTGAGTTCAAAACGACTTGAACCATTAATAATGTACTAGCTCGAAGAGGCCCGCAAACAAAAGCTTCAAGTCTCCAAGGTACAATTTGGCAAAATACGACAAGAGGTCTATAGTAGCACAGGAAATGTATCAAAAACCAAATTTCATGCTGCAAATGGATCCACCCAAGGCGCACAACGTGGTACGTTGTCTCTTAAGGTCTCGTATGTGCCGTCCAAGACGGCGTGCTGCTTAGCTGCCTCGACCACGAAGCAGTCATTGCATGAGCAACAGTAACAACAACAACAGTAACAACAGCAATCATGCTCCATCGCTGGACTCGCCACTCGCGAAAGAAGAACGGCGGGTGGTTGGCTTCGGAACACTCACGCCTCGTCCATCGACGCCCTGTCTCGATATGTCGTACGCGCCCTCGCGGTGGACACGGACTGCAATCTTTGGTGTAGGTCCAACCAGCTGGAAAGCAGCAGCTCGTTCGTGTCCGTCGTCGCCGGCGACCGAGCCACGCCCCGCGGCGCCTCTCTTCAGGTACGTCTCCGCCACGCTGCTAGCTCCTCCAAGTTATGAGACCCTAGGCCGAGAGTTGTTTTGTGCCCTTTCTCGGTCGGGCGCTTGCAGAGCCGCAAGACGCCCACCACCACGTCAGCGACACCAAGAAGAAGATACAGCCAAGTCCCTTTGAGGGCCTCGAAGACTCGATCGACGACATTGACGCTGTTCTCCACGCATTCTTGGCCAAGCAGAGATAGTCGCGATACCCCAATGCAGTTGGACCCAGACCAGATAAGGCGACCTTGCGTGACCTATGCTACAACGACGCAGAAGCATGTGCGAGGCTACTACAGCGGACACGGTTCGTAAGAGCGCTGGCTGCCGCACGTCGCGTGTCGAGCAGAATAGGACCGTCGTGTCCGTCGACACGAAAAGAACGTGAAAAGGCGCGCTGTAGCAGGATCGATCTCATGACCTCATCGAGCCCACCTTGGTGGATGACGCTACAGCAATGTCCAATGGCGGCAGTAGCAAGTGGCATCGTTGCATGAAAGCGACCAAGCGGGGTGCTTGGGCCATGGGCCCAACCTGTAGTCGATGCCGAAGCCGGGTGAAGTCGAGAGCCGAAGATATAGGAACCTGGCAGCTTCCTCGTCGCACCAGGCTTTCGCCTGTAGACCATGCTACGTCGGACGGTGCAACGAGCCATCCGTGCGACTGGCAGAGCTTCGAGAAGCCGGCAGCACGGCCAGCGACTTGTGACGTCTGTTGACTCAACAGCGTTGAGTCGACGCTCGCGGTGGTGCAAGTTCAACATTTCAGCCAATCACATCGCGTGGCTGCGAATTCGCCAATCTTGAGCGTATTTTGTATTTTGGCCACGCGCTCCCGACCGCAAGATGCTCTCGTCCCTCGCCCGCGCGTCGCCGCTCCTCCGCCAGTGCGTCCATCATCCTCGCCATACCCAGGCATCTGACCATGGGCTTGTAGAGCTGCCACCGGCTCGGCCCGCCGCTCCATGAGCGCGCTCTGCTTTGAAGACCTCTCGGAAGACCACACGATGCTCCGTGACACGTGCCGCCTCTTTGCGGACAAGGAGCTCGCGCCGAACGCGGGTCTCTGGGACCGCGAGCACTTGTACCCGGGCGACGCCATCAAGGCCATGGGCGAAATGGGCCTCATGGGCATCATCGTGCCCGGCGAGTATGGCGGTGCCGGCATGGACTACCTCGCGTACTCGATCGCGCTCGAGGAGATTAGCCGCGGGTGCGCGTCGGCCGGCGTCATTATGTCGGTCAACAACTCGCTGTATGCGGCGCCGATCGACAAGTACGGCACGCCGGCGCAGAAGGAAGAGCACTTGACGCCGTTCGCGGCCGGTGAGAAGCTCGGCTGCTTTGGTCTCTCGGAGCCCGGGAACGGGTCGGACGCCGGCGCGGCGTCGACGACCGCGCGCAAGACGGACACGGGCTACGTTCTGAACGGCACAAAGATGTGGATCACGAACGCGCACGAGGCCGACAACGCCATCATCTTTGCGACGACCGACAAGACCAAGGCGCACAAGGGCATCTCTGCGTTCATTGTGCCCATGAGCCAGATCCAGCTCGGGAAGAAGGAAGACAAGCTCGGCATCCGCGCGTCGTCGACGGCGCAGCTCATCCTCGAAAACGTTGAAGTGCCGCACAGCGCGCTCCTCGGCAAGGAGGGCGAGGGCTTCAAGATCGCCATGACGACGCTCGACGGCGGCCGCATCGGTATCGCGTCGCAGGCGCTTGGCATCGCGCAGGCGTCGCTCGACTGCGCGATCGCGTACGCGCACCAGCGCCTCGCGTTTGGCACGCCGCTGGCCAAGAACCCGATCATCCAGACCAAGCTCTCCAAGATGGCGACGGAGCTCGACGCTGCGCGCCTTCTCACGTGGCGCGCCGCCATCGCCAAGGACGCGGGCCGCAACTTCACCAAGGAGGCGGCGATGGCCAAGCTCAAGGCGTCGGAAGTCGCGACCGAGAACGCGCACCAGGCGATCCAGATCCTCGGCGGCATGGGCTACGTCACCGACATGCCGGCCGAGCGCCACTACCGCGACGCGCGCATCACGGAGATTTACGAAGGCACGTCCGAGATCCAGCACCTCGTCATTGCCGGCGCGCTCAACAAGGCGTATGCGACGACGCACTAATGACAACATCCACGTATCTAGTAGTCTTTCTACGTGGTACGAGAGTCATCATGAAGCTCGGCAGAGAGACGGCCTTGCAAAAGGGATGAGCAAGCGTCATTGCGTGTCGACGCCGTAGAGTGGAAAGAGTTGTTACTGCGAAATCACATCAACGGTGTGCCACAAACATTGGCATCCAGCAGCTCCGCGCAGCAGCTCTATTCCGTTGCACCTCTCGTAGCACCGCCACACGCCTTGGCCGCCGACTACTCGACGTTCCAGCCTGAAAACCCTCAAGAACCCTGTATTCTGAGTGTCAATATCCTGCACGCCCCACCAAAAACAATATATAAGTAGTCAAAAAGTACCACGATGACAATATTTGACCACGTCAAAGTGTTCTTGGAAGCGGTTGGAATTTCTTACCCCTAACCCGCACTGTTCGTGTCCCGTATCCGGAGTGTACGGTTAAAACGAAAGATACAAACTGCGTGTTTTCAGCACTTGATGGACATCCACGCTCGACATGATACGCTGTGTATACATTTTCGTTGGTATTTTCGTTGCGTGTGTTTAGCTGATTCTCAAATTTGGCGGACTTTCGATGCCACATTCCAATTTGCGCCCAACCGAGCAGCAGCCCAACGACCGCCCCGCCCCGTACGATGACCAAGCCGACGCCTACGACCCACGACGGGCAAGCCGCGAGCGAGCGCAAGGTCGACGTCGGGCAACATGGCGAGCTGTCCTTGTACATGCTCCAGCAGCAACTCGACGACGCGGTTGCGCAAGTGGCCGCCGAGGACGAAGCGCTCCGTGCTGCGGCCAGCGCTCTCCGAGAAGAGCAAGACGCGCACACCGCAACAAAGGCCGCTGTTGCCGAGCAACTTCAAGCCGTCAACAACCAGCTTCAAGTCACTGCCGACGAACGTGATGCCTGCAGCGCGCTTCTTCAAGCCGTCACCGCAGCTCTCCGAGAAAAAACAGAGGCGATAAAAGCCATTGCCGTCAAACTTCAAGGTGCCATCGACCTACACAGCAGCGCTGCTCTTTAAGCCGTCACCGCAGCTTCCTGAGAAAAAGAAAACGCTCGTACGACGCTTAATGGATCGCTGCACCGCCAGACCACCACCGCGTACAAGAGCGGCCGCGTTGTCGCGCCCGATGCGGCTTCCTAGCGTCGATGTGTCTTTTGATTTATTTTGTTAATCGCACTCATGTTGCATCTGTTCCTCTATCTCACGTCTCATGACATCTCAATCCCAAGTACAATGGTGTGGCCACAACCATGGAAGAGTACGCAAGCTCGCAATGGTCGAGTACTCGACCCCGCCTCATGCGAGTTGCAGTCTACCTACCAACTCGATCGGTCGAAAGAGGGTTCAGACCATTGACGCCACCTCGCTCTCCAACCCAATCCAAGTTCATCGCAAGACGAACGCAATGCGCTTCTTCCTTCCTGCTCCCATCGACTTGTGTCCTTCAAGCCACAGACATTGCCGCCGTTCCAAGCTTCGAGTTGCAGTCGATTGCCTGCCGATGATACAATAGCTAAAAAGACATCCCCTCGCTTTAACAACACATTGACCTTTTGACTCCCTCGTTTCAAGGACGTTGTGGCATGCCTATCACACGGAATTGGTGTTCTGGACATGACGATCGGTCTCTCGGTGACGGGCCATGTCGAGGCCGCGGCCAAGACCGTCCGCTTCTACGTCGAGATGCGCGGCCACGGCCTCCACTTTGGCTTCAACGGCCGCTTCTCCCAGCTCCGGGCGCTGCACCTGCGCCTCGGCTCGCTGCTCAAGCACGTCGATGTGACACTGACGCTGCCGCCGTTCCCGCCCAAGCACATCCTCGACAACATGTCGTCGCCCGCCAACGTCGCCCGGCGCGAGGCCGAGCTCTTCGACTACTACACACGCCTCTGCACGATCGACGACGCGGTCGTCATCCTCGCCCAGCAACCCATCAAGGCCCCGACCGAGACCGACGGCGTCGAGTTCACGCCGGTGCAGAAATCGTCGCGCCGTTAAATAAGACGTTATTCTGTGTGTTCGGCCAAGTAGTTGGCGTCGGCGTCCAGCGCCGCGTCGTCGTCGTCTTCAAACTCGTCGTCGTACTGGAGCGGGTTGGGGCTACTGCCGTCGTCGGACGCGTCGTCGGCTGCGATTTCTTGCATGACGGACGCAATCATGGCCGCGTCCTCGGCGTCGTGCGAATTGGGCGTCGCAGCGCTGCTCTCTGCGTCGAACGCTGCGTCGTACAAGTCATTCTCAAGCGCTCGCCCCGTGTCCATCGTTGGCACCGGCGCGTCCTTCGTCGCATATGGCTCGGCCATCGACGCCGTTGGTGCATCACCAGCCGCAGCAGGTGCCTCGTCGCCTTCAAATTCTTCCCCGTCGTCGTACCGAGCAGTGTATGGATCGTCCGATGCCAAGTCGGGTTGTCCAGGGGTCGCTGGCCCTGCCATCTCGATCGTCGCTGTTGTATCTTGGACGTCGAGTGGAAGATCCATGCGAGGTCCAGTGTCGCTGCCGTCTGTCGGTGCTTCTGCATCAACTTCGTTCTCGGTATCTCGCACCGGCAATGGTGCTAGCGCGTCATCCGTCGTGGCTGGCACCAAGGTTGGTCCAGCTTCCGCACTCGACGACGGAATCGATTCGCTCTTTAAAGACACAGTGTCCGTATTGTCATCGCCGTCCTGTCGCACGTCTGACGCCGATGGCTCGAGCACGACGGCGTCGATGTCGGCATCCGAAGTTGACATCCTCTCGGCGCTGGGAAACGGTTCAGTGTTTTTGTCGTCGGCGGTCGCAACCAAGTTTTTCGCAACGAGTACCGCCGGTAGCGTGCTTGGATCGTGCTTGCAGCAGCGTTCGTGTTGACGCGCGCGTGCTGCCGACACCGCACGAGATAACCTCGGGCGTAGCGCTGAGTCGTCGTCGCAGCGGCATTGGTCGATCGAATCGTTGCTTGGCGCTGAACGTGCTTGCGGAAACTGCTTTGAATCTGCGCCGCAGCGTCATGCTCCTTTACAGCAAGGCACGTGCCATCCACGACCGGGCTCGTCGGACAACTCGGTTCTTGCAACGGCATCGCCGTCACCTTGGCGTCCTGTCCGTGTGTCTCGGTGTTCGACATTGGGCGCGACGCTTGGTGCACGAGGTACCGACGGACATGAGCTTGAATGCACGTCGCCGCGTCGTCCGGTGTCTGGTTCGAGGCGACCACATTGTCATTTGTCGACGCTACATCGGTTGATGCTGCGTCTGGAGGACCAACGATTGATGTCTCGCTGCGTGTTGTTGGCTCGGTCGCGACAGGTTCGCTGTCGATCGCGCTGTACGTTTCATCAGCGCTCTCGACGACACTGCTCCGAGTGTCCGTCTCGGTGGCGGCAGTCGGTATCTCCGTGGTATTGTCAGCACCCCGATTGTGGCTGCTAGAATCGGTGGGCAACTCATCCGTCGAATTCCCATCAGCCTTTTTGTGTTTTTTCGTTTGTGACGTCGGAACGACGACTGGATGCGCAGTGCCGCAGCGTCTGAGCCGAGCGTCGGGTCCGGCACCGAGTCAAACGTGTCATCGCTGTAGGCCGTCCCTTCGTTCGACTCGACGGGCGATGCCGTCACGGGGCCTCCAATGTCACTCGCCTCGACGCGCAGAATACTTGCCGAGGCACTTGCTGCCTCTGCCGCGTCTCTTTCCTCGGTTGCAGTGTCGGCGTTGCCTTTCTCGGCCGCGGTGTCAGCGTCTGTTTGTTCGTCGGTGGCGTCTGGCAACACTGGGTGCACCGGCACGGACAGTCGGTGTAAATGCAATGTCTGCGGCGGCGCATCGACGTTCGGGCTCGTCCGTCGACGGGCGCTGAGAACGTCGGGTACGTCAAAGAACTCGAGCGAGTCCTTCCGCTTGAACGAGCCTTCGTTCTTGGAGAGTCGTCGTGCCGAATCGAGTGCGGTTTGCACGTGCTCGAGGGACCCGTGGCTGTCTGTCTCGTCTTTGGGTTGGTGGACGTTTGCCGGTGACGCTGCCGGGTCGCCTCGAGGCGTCGCGTCAAATGTAATCAAAGCTTCAAAATCCGTATCGTCGTCGTCGTCGTCGTCGGGGGCCGCGACGACAGCACAACCCCGGCCACTGAGAACGCGCTCGATGTACCCTTCATTCTCTCCGTCGTGGTCGCCGTCCGGTGCGCTGTCGCCCGTCGGTGCATCGGTGGCCTCAATGTCATCGTCCGACTCGGCGGCGTCGTCCGTGTCTGAAATGAGGTCTTCGTCCATTGTTAACACCGGCGGCTCGACCAGCGCAGGGGGTGCAACACTCACGGGTGGCTGGGCAGCGGGCAGAGGCGGAAGCGGCTCGTCCGAGGCAGTTACCGGATCCATTCGAGGCCTTTGGCTGGCGGCTGCGGTACGGTTGGGTGAGTCCTCTGCTTCGGTAAGCGATGGTTTGGCTGGACTCAACGTCGGCTTGGTGTCCAGTGTCGGCGTTTGAGCCGCAGGATGGCCGACAACTTCGATCGTCTCGGGTGCGACGGTTGCTGCAGACGTAGTATTTGATACCGTCTCGGACAAGAGCATCGGTGGCGCCATCGTAGAGGGTGTGCATTCGATGCCATCACTTGCGTCTCCGTCCAAGAAGACTCTCTCGTTGACCGTCCCGCCCATGAGCGCGTCATCGTCGTCGTCGGTTGTTTTTGGCGGCGTCTTTGGTTGTGTCACGACAGTGGCTGGCGCAACTACCGGTGCCGTTGCTGGCACCGATTGCGGGCGAGGACGGAAGTCAGGTTTTCTTGTACGACAGCGCCACCGGCCATCGTAGCCACGAGCCGGCGCCCCGCACCGGCGCTCGGTGGCCGCTTGGCGGCGAGTTTGCCGTCAATTTCACGGCGAAGCGATTGACTGTTCGAGCGCTCTTTCGAGGGCGACGTCGGCACGTCTGCCACGATGGCTTTGGGCGGCGGCTTTGGTTTCTTGGGCGACCGGCGCTGCGTGCGCTCGGTCGCCAAGCACTCTTTGAGCACGCGGTTCTCGTGCTCGAGGCGCTTCTTCTCGTCGTTGAGGCTCAGCACGACGGTCCGGAGACGCTTGATGGTCTTTTGCGCGGCCGTCTCGGACCGGTCTTCCATCTGCTTGCGGTAGTGGTCGAGCGTTTTGTCTTGGGCTTCCAAGCGCGACGTGGCGAGGTCGAGCTCCATCTCATACTGCGCGAGGCGCTCGTTCAACTCCATCACGTGCGTGTGCTTGACGCTCGAACGGAGTGAGTTGAGTGTGTCTTCGTACGCTGCGATCGTCGTCGTTGCCTGCTGCAGTTTTTCGCGCAGTTTCCCGAGCAAGTGGTGGTGCGTGCGCTCTTTTGCTGCCATCTCGCGCTGCATCTGATGCGGTCCATGCGTCGACCGCAGCGACAAGGCGTCTTCGAGCTTCTTGTCCTTCATTGCAATCACCTACGGCATAGCATACACGGATAGAAAGGCGTTGAAGATGAGAGAAGTCGACCTCTTCAAGACGTCGGTTGCGGGCCGCGACCTTGAGCCGGCGGTCTTGCTCTTGCCGGAGCTCGTACTTGAGCGCAAGGATGGCTTCGTGGAGACCTCCGTCGTCGCGCTTGGCGACTGGCTTGCGTGCGACGCGGCCAACGTCGGCGTAGATTTGACGAACACGGTCGCTCACGTCGTCGGGCGCCCGCTTCCGGCGCAAATCGGCCTTGGTGACGATGTACCCCGACTCGATGTGCTTGTCGTGAAGGCGCGGGTGGGCCGACGTCGGTCGCGGCTCGGGGCCTTTGGTCGGGGACGGGTCCCCCCCGGGGCCAGCGCTGCGCGGTCGGCTACTACAGAGCATTGTTACGTGAGCGATTCTCGTGGTTGAAGCAAGTAAGTGGACGTACTCTCGTGCGCGGGCCGCCGGTGGAACGTACTCCTCCCGGACGTACGCCGTGCGCAGATCGACCTGGCGGCTGCTCATGTCGAAACCCCTCTGCGGTTTCTCGATGGGGTACAATAAAAGGTCGAATTCCCACACATACCGACTGTATAGATGCGGCGAGTATTTGATAGAGTTGGTTACCGTCCTGGCTGGGAGCTGCACGCTAAAGCGTCTAGCGTGGATCTCCTGGCCAAAAAATCCAGGCCATTCATACACTACGCGACCGACAGCGCAGACGAAACGCTGGTTCGTTTAGAAAAGAAAGACTTTTGAGCAACGAGAAAGAGAGATAGGGGACACTGCGTTCCGCGCAGTCAAGGGATTCAACCATTAGTGGGTGTCAATGATGGTCCGCAGGTAGGAGTTTTCAGCTGTTGTTGGCGCACGCTGACCACGCGGCCGTGGAGGGACCTGTTGTTGGCAGCGTAGACCGTGCTGTATTCACACCGTCTTTAAACAATACTAGTAAGGTACACAGTAGATGAGACACAAATTGGTAGATAAAGAGTACTAGAAAGAGGATCTAGAATTTGAAGGAGTTTGTTCGACGAGCAGAGGAAAAGAGGTCCTCCCAGAGGGAGGTCATAAATTGTGAAGTCGCATTGTATGAGACATGCCCACGGCAATCTTTAGTAAAAGGCGAAAGATTGGTGCGGATGAGCGTGACCCTGCGAGATGCTTTCTTTAGTGTGCGCTTCGACCATACCTACGATTTAATCGTGGCCATTTTCATTCTCCAGGTAGATATTTCCCAACCTCCAGCAAATAATACACAAGTCTTTTTATATTCGATGCCAAAGCGCCCGCCATGAAAAACGCCGAGCAAACAACCTAGCAAGTACCAACACATGATCCTACTGCAGGCCGTGCGTAGTACAATAGAAGTATGTACCTCGCCGAAAAAGGCAGACGCGAGTGTTTCGGTCGCGGCCGGGTACGAAGCAAAGAGGCGACCCGACGTCTCGAGCGACTGGTGCGGGTCAAAGGCTTGGAGAGCGCTGTAATAGATCATGGTAATACATGCTGTAGACGGCTGCGAACCCAAGAATCGCGCCCACGAGCTGGCTACCGCAAGAACATTGCCGTTCGCCACGACATCTCGGTGCTGTGAAAAAGGCAATACACAATGGTAAACGCCGGGTTCAAGTGGCCTCGGCTGCGGCCACCGGCGACGTTGATACCGGCGACGTTGATGCCAAACATGACGGCGATGCCACACATCAGCGTGATGTGCGTGTAGTTGCCGAGTGCGCCGGCCGAGATTGTCGACTGGACGACCGAGCCGGCCCCGAATTCGACAAGGTCAAAGGAGGCAAACGCCGCCTCCAGGCACTCGCGGCGGAGCGACGACGAGGTGACAGGCGGCGCATCACCGTCCAGTCGCGCAAACGATCGTGGCGCGTCGAGCCATGAAAGCGCCTTCGGTAGCCCCATTGAAGGACGTGGGCTTTTGGTCGTGGCGTCGAGGGCGGGAATTTGACTAAATTTAGAGATGAAAAATTGTCCGAGTACATTTTGTATCACATAAAACCACAAAACGCAAGTACAATTGACCGTGTTTAAAAGCGGTGTACTGGTTTCAGAACGAAAGCTCACGCAAACGTTTGCACGCGTAAGGCAGCCGACTTGGGCGTCTCCAATACGAAAAGCGGAACAAGCACCACGAGCACAAGGCCAAGGACCAGCGCCATGTAGAGATGCGCGGGCGTCGCGTGGTGCAGCTTGTCGAGTGCGTGGCAGAGCACGGGCCGACTCGAGTTGACGCAAGCGGGCGTCTTCTCGTCTTGGTGCTCCCAGCCATGGGCGGCGAGAAATGAAGCGACGGACGGGTTCGCAGCGTCCAGCGCCGGCATGTATTCCTTGACCAATTTCTATGTATCAACGACAAATGCAATCAACAAACAATGATAATGTAAAAGAGAGACATGGCGTCGTACCCGCGTCCACCACTGCGAGGCGTTCATGGCCGGTGTCAGTACCACGGCCTTGGGTGTCGCGCGGGCCCACGACGTGTTGTAGCGCGTGAAATCATAGTGGTATAATTGCACGCGGACGCGCTATGCATCACGACCTTCAGTACACCAATGCAACTCCTCGATGCACCCTGTCACCTGTGGGGGGGTGTTTCGGAATGGATCCTGTGTCGCGTCGAGCAGTTGCTTGGCCTGCACGGACCCCTGCACCAGCGTTCGTGAAATCGAGTCGCATCGCTTCGAGATGGCGTTTCTACCTGTAGGAATTTGTCGGCAAGGTGCACCAGCCACGGGGCCTGGCTGTAGTTGCCTTTGGCCGCGACGTCCAGCTGCCACGCGAGCCGCGGCAAATGCGGCACCGTGAACGCAGGCGACTTGTACAGCTAGACAACAAAATATCGCTTCCAAGACCACGAGAATCACAAAGATTTGGTGTACGCTGCTTGGGTGGTGCTGGAAGGGGAGCGCGCGCCACGTCGCGCCGTCGTCGTCCGAGCCTTCGAAGACGAGCGTCGGTCGCGCAACGATGGCGAACTCGCGGCCGTGGCGCGCGACCTTGCCAACGCCCGGCGTTCGGTGGAACAAACCGTACGTCGATGCAACGTGGAAGCGCGACGCAAGAATTCCCGTGTTGCGCGCCCAGACAGGCAGCTCGATCGTCGGGTCGACGGACGCCAGCTGCGCGAGCGATGCCACCACGAGGACGGTCCCGATGAGCGTCGTAAAGGTCAAGTGCCCCAGCGCAATCGTGCCTCCGAGACGGCAGCGCAACAGGTCGTGGCCCGCAGCAACCACCGATTGGTACAACTGGCCGGCGACCGCACCGACCAATGAGAGCAGGGCCAGAGCTAGCACGCCACGCAGCACGACACCAAGAATCGTCTGCGTCCGGCCGATCGACCACGCAAACCGGAGCGACGTCGGCGTCGTATCTTCGTACACGACCTCAAACATGGAGTAGCCGGCGGCAAGAACCGCGAGGTACATGGACGCATGCGTCACCGCCCATCGCTGCCACGAGATCGACGACGGTGCCGCGGCGAGGGCTTCACTCAAGATGCCGACCATGACGAGACTGGCGACGAGGTTGAAGATACCGTAGTTGCCCGTCAGCGCAATTCCAGCGTGCAAGACGAGCTGCAGGGAGGCAGCACATGCGCGGTGGCGCGCGATCGGTGATACGAGCAGGAGCGCGACAGGGCCTTCGATCCAGAGCCCCGCAGCAGCCGTCACGCGGTGAGCGATGTGCTATTATATATCACACCAAGTTAGATGAGAGGATGTTGCATTGTTGCGAGATCGTACCGGCAACTGGTGCATGAACCAGCTCGACGGAAGCGGCGTCGCTTGCGTAACGTAGTGAAAGTCGAGCGCCGTGAGCCCGAGCCAGGTGGGGCACGCCGACGTGATCTTGGCCGCACTCGACATGAGTGCGACCTTGACGCCAAGTAGCCGCATGGCGTGAAGAATCGCGGCCGACGGCGCAAAAGTGGTCGCCAAGTCGAACGGCGCCGCGACGAAGAGTGCGAGGAAGCCAACTTCGAGAAGGAGGAGGTCCCACGGCCCCCGGAGAAATGACTGCCCCACGAGAACGAGCGAGAGGTAGCAGCTCCACATGGCAGCAAAGACCTCGGGCAGCGTGAGCACGTTCGTCGCGGCGAGAGCGGCCGCACCACCGCCGAGAAGGCACAGGAACTCCATCATCAGGTCTGGCGAAAGACCGAGCGCGTCGTGAAACCACACAAGGCTCGGGTAGCTCACAAAACGCTGCAGCGGAATACTTGCGTCGGGTGTGGCGTTGGCGAGGCGCGCCAAGTACACGGCGACCGGTTCGACGCCGTCCCTAGAGTAGGTGTCAGAACCACATGCAGATGCATCATCATGGCGACGTACGGGCCGTAGAGGCTCTGGATTTGGACGTAAATGGACGCAAACGAGATGCCGTAGAGGACACCGAGGGTGCGAAGAAAGCGCGGTCGGTTCATTGCCACTTCAACTTGCAAATCCAAAATGGCGGTGGCAGAAAATACTTCGAAAGAAATACTGGCATGGTATCCGATACATATTTCAAGTCAAAATCAAACAAATTGCACCGAAATTCGTATTTCGAACCATAGAACGCCATCGATTTTGCTGCTTGGACGTCGGATCCGATCGTTTCCTTTGAGCCGTAGCACCCGCTGGTTGGACATGTATAGCACACTCGTAGCTTTCGAGCCTCGCAAGGCCCATGCTCCCTTCGCATAGGAGTGAGAGCTAGTAGGGAGTGGGGCCAGATTTGCAAGAGTTAACCGACTAAAACTCGAGCTCGATAAAGTCCACTGCGTGCCCGACATGCCCATGCATCTCATCTCCATGTCGTTCCTCGACGACGACGGTTTTCCCATGTTTTTCCCACCTCGCGCTTCGCGGCAAGATGCTGATCATGACGGATCATCAAACACTGACTGCTTCTACGAAGCTCGGCTCGCTTTGACCGCCCAACTGCAAGGCGCTCCAGCCCGCGCCTAGCGCCATTCAAGCCGGCCGCATCAAGGTCAAATACTGCAAGTCCAGCGACATGCCTGCCGACTGCCTCACCAAGGCACACCCGGCCGAAATGCCCAAGCGCGCTCTCGCTCAAGTCCATGTGTACGATGCCTCCCGCTCCAAGTTCAACCTTGTCAAGGGAGTCGAGCTTGAAATGGGGTGTTAGGATTCTGATCCTATCGCGCATCGGCTACGTCTGGATAGTGTGCAACGACCGTATTTGCACCACTGGATTATCCAGTTTACACAATGAGCCCAATACTGTACACTATACATATTGCTCTTGAAGTCACAAGTCTCTGCCTTGCGCGCCTGTACGGACTCTAGCAGTTCCAACATGTTCATATTGCCCTAAATAATACTGATTTCAATGGTTATTTGACAGATATGGATCCATCTTGCTGCGATCGCACTCGTGATGCGAGCGTTACCTGGCTCGCATTGTCGGAATCTTGCAATGGTAGATGAGAACGACTTGGATTTGTACATAAATAGCTATGGGTCGCCCGACTGCGACTACGACGACGTTGGCATGCGGCGAGGCGTGGGTTTTCGAGCTCCTTTTTTGGATACCGGCAGTGTCGACTTGGCGCTCGTCGTTGTTTTCGCAGGCAACTGCGGTTTGGAGCCTGTACTACTTATGGTGGTCCTTGGCTTGGTCGCATCAACGTGCTTGGTGAGCGTTGGCGCGGTCTTGAGGCGGGCGAGGCGGCTCTCGGCGTCGCGTAGCTGCAGCGTGAGTCGGTTGTTCTCGTCCCGAAGCGATTGCACGTATTTGATGCGCTGTTGGCCGTTAGCGTGACCAGCTAGGCGACTACCTTCGGCAAGTGCGCGCGCGGCAGCGGCTTGGGCTTCGTCTCGCTCCGTCTCGAGGCGATCACGCTCGAGGGCCATGAGCCGGAGCTCGTCGCGCAAGTTCTGCGTGTGGATGTCGAGCTCCACCGCGAGGCGGTCAACGTCGACATCATCGTAAACGGGCCGCTCGTTGCTGCTACAGCTGCGATCGTCGTCCATGTCGTCTGTTTTAGAGGGCGAGAGCTCAGCGTCGACCTCGTCGTGCTCGAGCCGGAGGCGCAGCGCCGCATTCTCCTCCTGCAGCCGCACGTTGTGTCGATGGAGGGCCGACGCGTCATTCTGCAGGCGTGCGTTCTCGTCGTCGCGGCTCGAGAGCTCGTGCTTCAGGCGCTCGACCTCGACAACGAGGTCGGCGATCATCTTGTCGGTCTCACCGGGCCGGAGATCGTCGCCTTTCGCCGGCGACGACTGCGGCTCGAGTGGCGGCGTGGCCTTGGCGAGCGCGTCAAGGAGGCCAGCGACGCGCGTCTGCATTTTGCGCATGTGCAGCCGGAGGCAGAGGACCGAGACGTCCGTGGGCGGAGGTGGTGCCATGCTGGTGCTGCAACCCTCGAATTGCCAACTGCTTGGATATCTGCGACCCATGCGCCAATCCCCGTCCTCCGACTTGAAATAGATGATTTCTTTATCCAAACTGTCTCGATACGAAAAGATTGCTCAGCACTGTCTCCCATGGTTGCGTCCCGCTGCATGGCGGCTCGTTCAAGTGCCTGACGGCCGTCGCTTTTGCAAGCTCTGTGCACTATCGACTATCAACGTGCAAGTTGACTGTCAGTGTCCTCGTCGCCATCAACTTAGCCGCTTCGTGGCAGCGGCCGCCGAGGCGCAGGACTGTTCGAAATTGGAAGCGTGCATGGAGCATTACATCTCACTAGCGCGTCTGTTCCGTCTCGTCGACGCGCCATGAGTCGCACGCGAAGCGTATCCAGTACAAGCGCCTGCGGCATATCTCGGCTCACAGTAATTTCGTTGCATTTCTCGTCTTCTTGCGGCTCCGGATCAGGGGCCATCATCGAGTGGCTGGTCATCATACATCATCAATCGTCCTGCGAGGTGGAATCAACATCAAATGCACCACATTTCTTGAGAGCGGTCCATGATGCGGCCACAACTCGTGAACGTTGAGGTGCGAGTTTCTGAAAATTGGAACGCTTTGGGAAGAAGGTGCGGTTGCGACTGTCGACAGTACGTACCGATCCCACGCCACGCGCACGCGTGCAGCTGGTTGGTGGTCGGTGGTCATCGCCTCGCCGCCTCGGTAGAGTACGTATTATTTGTATTGCATCCTCAATTCGCACCCAACCTTTGCGCCACTCGTCCACCATCGTCGTCCATCGGACACCAGCTGCGTCGCGCTCTGACCTCGAGCCCTCGACCACACTATAATGCGATCTATGGAGCGATCTCGCATCGACGGAGTCCCCAAGGCGCTCCGCAACGTGCAATCCGAAGAATGAGATCTTACGTCGCCAATACCAACGTTATAATAGTTAGTTGGCAGTTTGGACGAACTTGTATGTGGGCCATGACGCGTTCGCAACCGGATACGGATACCGATCTATAAATAGCGCATTTCGGCGCGAAACGCGGAGGCTTTATTTGCAACAGCCACTCCAGCACTTGGTGGCACAGGCGGCATGGATGAGCTCCAGGACGCGATCCAAGACGCGCAGTACATTGGTGCCATGGTCGACCCGCGGCCGCGGCCCACGATCGCCTTTTACACGCCGTCGCCCACCGAGCTCGCGGATTTTATTGCCAAGCAAAACCGCATCAATGCCGAGTGGCTCGGCGTCGAAGCCCTTCTGTCGCAGCCGCTGGGGTTTTACCTCTTTCACCGGTACTGCGAAGCCGAAGCGCACGGCGTCGAGAAGCTTGTGTTTCTCATGGACGTCCACGCCTTTCGCAACATTCCGCAGCACAATCGGCAACTGCAGAAAGCCAAAGCCATCTACAAGCGGTACTGCGACGAAGCCTCGACCGTTCTTTTGCAGCCCGTTGTACTAAAAGAGGTACCACCGTCGCGCCACGACCACGCGTTCTCGGCGCTCTCGTCCGCCGCGTCGCCACGCCCCAGCCGCCACCGGCCGCGCCCAAGGCGCCCGGGGAGGCCAACTTTGCCTGGAAAAAAGAATTTAAGTTCTCGCTTGCCGACGGGACGCAGCTGTACATGAGCTACAAGAACGACGCCCACGTCCTCGGCGTCGCCGGTCCGATTTTGACAGCGATCCGGACGGCGCTTGACCGCGAAGAAGAGAATGCAATGGACTCGGATGCCAAGTCGTCAATGGACGTCACGCTCTTCCACCAGCTGGAAGCGTGCGTCATTGGTGCCCTCGACGTTGTGCACATGGCCGGCTTCCGCGCCAGCAGCTTTTACAACCGGTTGGTGCAATTCCTCTATCTGCAGTCGCGCGAGATTGGCGAAGACGACTTTTCGCTCCTGCGTGTGCTCGGGCGTGGCGGCTTTGGCATGGTCAACGGCACCATCAAGCGCAACACCGGTATCGAACCCATGACCAAAGCAAGTATATGTATATTGTATGTTGTCTAGGCAAACTGTATGCGCTTAAAGCGATGAACAAAAAGATCATCAAGAAGAAACATGCCGAGAAGCTCTGCTTGGCCGAGCGTGCGATTCTAACGATGCTCAGCTCGCCCTTTGTCGTGTGTCTCAAGTACGCCTTCCAAACCAAGGAAGACTTGTACCTCGTGCTGGATCTGCGCACGGGCGGCGACCTCAGCTTCCACCTCAACCGCGGCCGGTGCGCCATTCCCTCCTCGGTTGATTGTCTTCAATCTTATCCGTAGGTTCACCGAGGAGCAAGTCATGTTTTGGGCGGCGCAAATCCTGCTCGGCCTGCAGCACATGCATGAAAACAATATAGTGTACCGCGACCTCAAGCCCGAAAATATTCTGCTCGACGACAAAGGCAACTGCTCCATCTCGGACCTCGGGTTGGCCGTCGAGGTGACACCCAACCTCTGCGGTCGTTGCGGCACGCGAGGCTGTACGACCTACCGACCATGACGATGAAAAATGCTGAGGGTGGTGTTTCTAGACTGGGCCCCCGAGATGCTGCTCCGCGACTCGCAAGGCAATCGCCTCTTTTATGACCAAGCGGTCGACTGGTGGAGCTACGGCTGCGTCGTCTACGAAATGCTCTACGGCAAGTGCCCCTTCCGAACCTCGAAAGCCAAAGCTCTGCACGCCGACAAGGTATATCGTTATACGACAATGTTGTCCATCTTATATTGGAAATGCTAGCAAAAGCCTACGACATGGCAACGCTCGAACTCACACCCACGTACGACCCAAAGTACTTTACGCCGGCCGCCACCGACCTCCTGCAGCGTACGGACGCACTGAACCGATATGGTTGAAAATGGTTATGGATGGATGTAGGGCTCTTAATACGAGACCCACGCCTCCGCCTTGGCGCCAACGGGGCCGACGAGATCAAAAAGATGAAATTTTTCGAGAACGTCGACTGGGCCGCGATGGAGTCCATGTCAGTGCCGCCGCCCTTCGTGCCGGACCGCGACATCAACGCGGCGTCGCAAGCCGACATTGGCTGCTTTGACCCGGCCGTGACACAGGTCCGAGTTGACTTGATACGTTGATAGCTTGACGAATTTGGAGTAGGGTGTCAAGCTCGTTGAGGCCGACCAAGAGTTTTACAAGGACTGGCAGTTTTGCAGCCACATTGCCTTCCAGAACGAAATCGTCGAGTACATGGAGTGGGAAGTCAAACAAGGGCCGATAACGATCCCCCACTCGGCCAACTCGTGCTGTGTTATCTCCTAGTTGTCGTTGTCCGCTAAGTTATTCCAAACACAATAATGTAGACTCGTGTACCTAATGATGCGAATTCGTTGCGCATGGGCTCGAATTGGCGTCAAGAAAGTGGCAGGGCGTTGAGCAAGATACAACGCCTTAGACACTGGTGATTGTGCTCGACTCCACGCGCCTGCGCTATTCTGTGCTGGATGTACGACAGCTCGAGTGTTGCGCCATGTTAACAATATATAGATTGTACGCAAAACACTCATCTCAAGATGTAAAAAGAACAGACAGAGCGCTGCCAGGAGCGAGATATGAGAAAACGTGGAATGCTGTACACTGCCTTAACAACATGTAACTGTTTTTTAGCCAGTCCTCATGGTACATCGGCACTTCGATACCAGGCAAGTGCAGTGATTTTAATGCATATATTTTGTACCACCAGACGGACGAGATGCCCTTGTCTTGCCGAGAGCACGATGTCTTTTCTATATAAACAGCATTAAGGACGAGTACAACAGTGATGAAAGCGTGAAGGTGGACCACGCAAAAGGACCGAATACATACGAGATGTAAGTATATTGACACAAGAAAGAGCAAACAAATCGCATTATGGTGTACCAGCATCGAAGCTACTTGCGGCCATGTAGGATCTTGCGACCAATCTAGCGCCACGCAATTTCGACGAAAGTAACCTCATACAACAAGAAATACCTCGTCCTTGTCGCGGTCGTGAAAAGCATTTTCAAGGTTGAGGTCCGTGGCGGGTACGAGGCCGTCGAGGTGCTGGATGCGCTTCTTGTACACGTTGCTGCCTTCGTCTTTGGTCATGACGGCCTCGCGCAGCTGCAAGTAGCCGTCGTGGCGCACCTAGGCACCCACCGAGATACATGTGCGACGAGCCGTTGATCCAGAGAGCGCACCGGTACGTTGATACTCTCGAGCACGTCGCCTGTCACCGAGTCCTTGACGACGTAGTTGGACGTTCGGTTGCCGTTGAGGCGAACGTTTGTGAGCTGCGGCAGCATGAGCACGCAGTGAGGCACGCTTCCGAGCCGGTTCATATCGAGTCTGAGTTGCTGGAGGCCGATTCAAGTACATCATTTCATGTGGAAAGAACGGGGACAAATGC
>NW_012156438.1:207721-280942 GCF_000151545.1 Saprolegnia parasitica CBS 223.65
ACAAGAGCGAGAGCGAGTTGTTGGTGAGGTACAGTCGCCGCAGATGCGTCTTTGCCCAAGCCAATTTGGATGCTGTCGCGAAGAGCTCCTTGGGCACGAGATCGAGCTGGAGGCTCGCGTGGCCAGACACGAGGCTCGACGCGTGCGGCCCGCTCAAGTCGACGGTGCCGGTCGCTGTCGCCTTCTTGAGCCGCCGCTCGAGCGCCTCGCGCACCCAGCGACGATGGCCGGACGCGAGATCGACCTCGCCCTTGGCGCTGTCGAACGTGATACCTTCGGCCATGAAAGGAAAGCCGTTGAAACAAATCCGGAAAGGTTGACAGAAAGGCCATCGCGATCTTCCAGATTGCGATGACGACGAAAGCTCATACGGTACATGCATAGGATGCGTGCGAGGTGTGGCTGGACGACAAGCGAGTGTTCCAGAACGACGACTGCCCGACGAACTTTCCGCAAAAGACCTGCCGGTCGACTACTCGAGCTGCACTGGCGATGGCTGCATGCTTCGCTTCTTCTGGCTCGCGCTGCACCAGCCCAGTGGCAAGTGTACAGTACGCCCTCTCTTCCTTCCTTGCGTACAGGTGAGCTCAATCGACCGTTCTGTGATAGAAAACTGCGTGCCACTGCAAGGCAACGGCCAAGCCGACAAGTCGTCTCCGTTGTCGTTAACAGTCAGCCCTCGACCTTGACGCAACCACCGACCTGACATGGTTGACCTCCACCAACAGGACATTCATCGACCAAGATCTTAGGCCGGGAGCTCACTAATGGAGCAACCATCCGCGTCAAGATACAACCTCATGATACTACTCATCGCATGCATATTGCTACGGAAGCTACGCGTTAAAGTCCCGGATCCATTGGCGGATATGGTCGAGCTCAATGTGGCGGGCGTGGCGCACCGAGACCGGGTCGTCCTTGTGGCTGAAGAAGAGATCCAGGTGGTGTGCGCCTTCCGGGATATCGACAATTGCAATGCGTGGGTTCCACGGGTTGGAGAGGACGCCGCCGGCGCGCCACGGGTCGTAGCCGCCGTTCGAAAACACAATGTTGCTGGTCGCTTGGAGCATCGTCTTCAGGTCGCCATACGAGGTGCGGATCCAGTCGGGGTCCGGCGACACGCCCCAGCGCGCCTTGCAGTCGGCCGCGACTTGATCGAACGAGAGCGACCGGTCCCAGAACATGTCGTGGATGCCGTCCGTGTCAAAGTACGACTCTTGCGGCAGCATCTGCGAGCACCACACGTAGCCCCAGAGCCCGTCAAAGTCCAGGGTATCCCACGCAAAGCAAGGCACGTCTTTGGTGGCGTTCAGATAGAGGTTGGCCGCGTTCCGCATCGCCGGCAAGAGGGTCGAGGCATTTGTCGAGGCCGCCATGAGGTCGCACGCGGCGCGGACGGGGTACGCCGGGAGGTCGGCGGCGCCGCCCGTGAGGTAGCTCGATGGGAATGGGAAATTGCCCATCGCCATCGTGTCCCACGCCATGAGGAGCCCCGTGGCCAGCGTCTCGGCGTCCGCCGCTGTCCGAAGCGGCCGGCACAGCTGAAAGATCTCGCCCAGCTGGCGACGACCGGTCTCTGTCTGCGCCGTGGCAAACAAAAGAGGCCACGACGCCCGGACGTTGGCTTCGCACGTCGGCGCGGCGCCGGCCGCCGGCGTTGCATCGTGTGTCACGACTTGCCAGTACTTTTCGCCCGTAAAGTGCTCGGGGTAGCCTTCGGGGAAGCCAAGGATCGGCGCCGACGCCTACGCATTCGACCCCATAAGCCATTCTGCACGAGGTCGACGAATCATCGGTACTGCAATGGCACCGGCGATGGTGCCAGGGTACTTCATGCGGAACCACGACGCGAGCATG
Source organism: Saprolegnia parasitica CBS 223.65 (assembly GCF_000151545.1). Classification (NCBI taxonomy): domain Eukaryota; phylum Oomycota; class Saprolegniomycetes; order Saprolegniales; family Saprolegniaceae; genus Saprolegnia; species Saprolegnia parasitica. The sequence goes on from NW_012156438.1 coordinate 209,579, forward strand.
CCGCCGTAGCTGCCGCCGATCGCGATGACGGGCGACGACGTGTTGCGCGTGGTCTGGAACGTCCGCAGCAGCACAGCGTAGTCGGCCAGCGCCTGTTCGTGCGTCAAGTAGGCCAAGTGCTGCGTCTGGTGCGCGCCAAACGGGCGACTCTCGCCTAGGACCATGTTGGCAGAGGCAGTGCGAACGAATCGACGCACCAAAGTAGCGGTGCTCGGCAAAGATCAAGGCTGCGCCGAGCGCTTCGGCGTTTTCCCACATCAAGCCCGTGTTGTTGACATACAGCGTCACGTCGCCCTCGTTGCCACAGTAGAAAAGGATCGGACCGTCCGCAGTATGGCCGTCGGCCTTGCGCTTCCAGAACGCATCGTGCACGTAGTAGCGCTACGCCGTGCATTGGGCTCTGGCGAAAAGCATGTAGGGGCCATATGTGTCATACCTGCGCATAAGTGGTGTTGAGCGTACTAAAGTGGTCCACGCGCTGATCAAACCAATGCAGCGAGCAGTTGGCCGTGGATGGCCGCGGCGACAAGAAGTGCGCGGGCTCGGTGAACGTCTCTGTGCTGCCGAGCGAGTTGTGCACGACGCTCAGCACGAGCTGCCCGACGCAGATGAGGCTGATGCCAAGGCAGACAGGCACGAAGATGGACCCTACTTTGTCGCAGCACCACCGTGAGCGTGCATGCGGTCGTAGGCCATGAGCTCACAGTTGATGGCGCGCTGCTGGCGAAGCGACGTCCGCTCGGGAAGCAGCGGCTGCGCCTCGACGTTGGCGCTGCTCATGGGCAAATGCAGCCAGAACGACGGCCAGAGTCCTTGCGATGTGCGGATTGGCTGTCGCCAAGGATTTGTGACCCGTTTTGGCCAATCAACGCTCTAATATTGCGCAACGGAGTTCAACTTGCCACAAGCGTTGATCCATGCGGACGAAGAACCCAGGTCGTCGTGCAGCTGCCAGCGGGCTCGGTAGCCACCGCCATGCGCCAGGTACATCAGCTGGATGGGTCAAGCGGACGCAATATTACCATACCTTCCTTTTTCTAATTTAGGTGCAAATGTCGAAGCTCGCTTCACTCCAGACGCGCTCTCGCAACGGTCCAATATGAATATATCCTGCGTGTCATCTCGCCGTCGCGGTAATATTTCGCTCCCAGGCGCGCCCAAGGATAAAATATCCATATTGAGTATCGACGACCAACGTATCATTCAGAACCCATTTTCCCTCGCAAAGACAAGCCTCATGCTCCGGTCGACGCTGCGGAAGATGCATCCCTTCCTCGCCACCGCCGGCGTCGTCGACGTGCTCTTCGTCTCCCTCATGCTGCCTTCGTGGAACGTCGTGCTCCTGCGCGTGGCCGCGATCATGCTCGGGCTCGTAGCCTACGCCGTCCTCACGAAGGAAGCGGCGCCGACGCGCGAGGTCTGCACGCTCCTCTCGCTCGCGTCCGAGCATCAAGCTATGGACGACTACGAAGAAGACGAAGACGACCTCCAAGAGTCACCACGACAAAGCGGCTTTGAGTGGCAGCCGCAAGGCTTTGGTCGCATCGAGCCAGGCTGCCGGCGGCGCCCAACCCCCAAGGTCGACGAGTTTGCAACCCCGATGATGAAGCGCAGCAGCAAGAACTTCGAGAGCGAGGATGAGGATGTGGATGAGGAAGACGACGATGCGAGCCCCGATACGTCGCCCATCCATCGACTCAACGGCAGCGCGACCGTCCGGCAACTCGTGGACTTTGACACCTAGCGTGTCTTTTCCCTCTCTTCGTACTTATGGTGGTCAAAAACGACATATCTCTGTCTCCGTCTCCATCGTACGAGGTGGATACCCAAGCTATCGGAACGCGCGACACCAGGCTTCGTACTGCGCTTCCTCGTCTACGTAGGCCGGCGACGGCGTCCATGGCAGCTGCTTCTCGGCTGCCTCTTCTGAAGCGTTGGCGGCAAGGTCTTCCTTGGTACCAATATTGCTATTGGCGCGTCCGTCGCCAAGGCAGGGTACATGGACGGCGACTGCTTCGTCGTCTTGGCTCGTTTTCGGTGCTTGGTGCTCCCGCGCCTGGACCTGTCGTGTTCGTGGTCGATCGGCTGGCTTGGTGACGACCTCAATCGACTCAACGGCGACAACGTCCTTTGGCGGCAACGGTAGCACGGGAGGCAGCGGGGTCGGGTTGCGCTGGTACAGCTCTTCTGGAAGGTCCGTGTGGGCGTACAAGCCCTGCTCGTGGTCGTCGTCTTGCACGTCGTGCGTCACGGCGCTGTGAGGGTCGAGCTCGGTAATCTTCATCTTGAAGAGCTTTGCGAGGGCTTCGACTGCGGGAAGCTCCTTCGACACGAGAAGCGTCACTGCGACGCCGTACGCTGTCGTTAAGGTCCGTCTCATCCATATACCAATCCCTTATCGACAAGAAGAAGAAGGTTCGTGGAAAGGATATGTGTCCCCCAAAGCGCCCCGCGCGCCCAACGCGGTGCAAATACGTCGCCGGGTCCCGTGGAAGCTCCAGATTGATCTACAATCCATCCATATACGAGTTTCGACGATCCATATCGGAACGTACCACGAGGTTGACGCGGTCCACGTCAATGCCTCGCGCCGTGAGATCGGTCGATACGAGGATGCGCGCTGCAAACGCCCGGAAGCGGTCCATCGCGGCCGTGCGCTGCTCTTGGCTATGCGCGCTCGTGATGCACTCGGCGGGAAACCCGCTGGTCGACAGCGCTGCGGCGACCGTCTCGGCACTACCAGCCAGTGCTACATCGAAATGAATCTCTGCAGTTGTCGCACCGAAACTTGTCGTTGGAGAAGACGATGCACTGGTGGAACGGCTGGCGCGTGAGGAGGCTCGTGAGCTGTTCCTGCTTGACGACATGCAACTCTCCCTTTCTCGATCCATCTAAAAGCACGTAGCGCTGCTGCACGCCGCGCAGCCAGACCTCGGGCGCGGCGTTGGCTTCCCGGTCGCGCCACGCGGCGGTGTCGTCGGCCTGGACGTACTCGGTTGTGACGACATTGGGCCCACGCACGCAGACAAACTAATGCAAAGATTTCCATAGGTCCCTGTGTAAGGTCGAAATCGACCACCTGTGGATGATGCATTTGCAGTGCGAGGTCGGCCAGCTGGTCCGGCGTGAACGTGGCCGAGCAAGCGATCGTCTACATGCAAAGGCCATGGCCGACAAGACGTGGGCATGGACACCTACTTGCTTGGATCTGGGCAGCGCCGAGAGGATAAAGCGCATCTACTAGAATCGTCCAGCAATGGCAGCTCCCGATAGATCGTACGTCGGCTTCAAAGTCGGGTTGCAGCAGCTTGTCGACTTCATCGAGCACGAGGAGATGGACTTGGTCGGCAAGGAGGCTCTTGCGCTGGACGAGCGACTTGAGACGACCGGGCGTGCCCACAACAAGCCGCGTCGTCTTGCGCCGGAGGTTCGCTTCGTCCGTGTCGATGGGCAGCCCGCCAATGCATGCGACGACCATGGCGGCGTCCAAGCTCGGAATCGGCGCGAGCAGCGACTGCAGCACATGCTGGATCTGCAGCGCAATCTCACGCGTCGGCGCCAGCATGACAGCCCAGCTTGTACTCGACCGATGGACGAGGTCGATGGCCACGGTCGCGAAGACGAGCGTCTTGCCCATGCCCGACTTGGCCTGCGCGATGAGGTCGTTCCCGAAGAGAGCGATTGGTAGCGCCTTGGCCTGGATCGGCGACGGGACATGGAAGCCGCAGGCCCGAAGACTCGCCTGCACCGGCGCCGGTAGCGGCAGGTCCGCGAACTGCATCTGGAATTGGCGTGTGGATCGCAGTTCTTTAGAAACACCCAACTGGACCATGGTAAACATGCAATGCGCGCCGTTCGCCGAGTGTATGGATTGCGTAAAGCGCGTCTACAAGGTATATTTGTTTTTGCTTGCGCACCAGCCTCACGAGATGTGCTGGTCGCGCAACATCAAAGCTTCGCAGGACAAGACCGTTTGGTCTTCTCGACCCATTAGGTCTTTAGGTGGCGTCAAATTAGTCGATTGGAATGACAAAGCTCTCGATTTTGTCAAAAAGCGGTGGTCGTCAAATAGATAAAATTTGAAATATGTATAGAAAAGACAAGCTGCACCCTTTTATAGCACAGGCTTGGGCTCTAACGTGGCATAGCCACAGACGGCGAGGGCGTCAAGATCGCCATGACGACGGTCACGACGCTGGAGCCAGCTCAAGACACCCTGGCCGTCTTATTCGTCGGTCTTTGGTCATCCACTTGTACCGATTTGGACAATGTGGCGATGTAGGCAGTAGGGAAAGCGACGTAAGATAGGCAGTGCGAGGAGAAACAAAGTCGAATTTACCCGGTACCCCGAAATAGCGTCCACAGCAGCAATCTCTGCACTGCACTCGTTGGGAAGCGACCAGCGCTCTCAACGAGGAACAAGCGGCGCAACCAGAGCCGCCGAACGTCAAGCTGCCGCCGTGGTTCTTCTGACGTCGCCAACCGTCTCGACGACGAGCAAGCCGCGCACGATGACCAAGACGGCCACTGCAACCCAAGCAATGCGGCGTGGCCACATTGACCCCGGACTTTCTCTTGTTCGGGGGATCTTGCCATCGTGTCTGCGCACCGAGCAGCAGAAGCTGCCGCCAAAGACGAGGCCGCTCCAGCAGCTCTTCAAAAGCTCTTCCCGCGCTCTCGGCGGGGACCGAGCAGGGCACTCCGCCGCCGCCAAGGGAGAGATCGAGCGCGTCAAGAAGAAGCGCGAGACAGCCAACAAGGAGCGCAACGCGGCCGCTCAACCTGAAGGGCAGCGTCGGATGCGAACTCAGGCGCCGCCGCATTCACATGCCCAACGGGCATTTTAGAGTCGATTCGACTAGATCTATTTCGCTAACCGCACTCCTTAATAACCATTCACCCATTCTTCTTTGTCTCTTCTCCTCGATCCTTCGCGAAGGTGCGGCCACGACGACCATGGAACACAAGCTTGCAATGGTCGAGCACTCCACCCTACGTCATGCGTGTTGCAATCTACACGATCTCGATCGGTCGCGAAGGGTCCAGACCATTTGCGCCGTCTCGCTCTCCAATCCAAGTGCATCGCAAGAAGAACTCAGTGTGTTTTTAGCCATCGACCTATGTCCACATACATTGCTGCCGTTGCAGTAGGCCAGCCTCGTCGCCGACGATGGTTCTGGGCGTGAGGGTGGCCATCTGGCCCATTGATTGATTGCCTCGCAAAGTCGCAGTCGTAGTGAGTTGTATTGCGTACGCGTGTCGTACGAAAGGAAGGAAGGTATATGTCGATCGACTCGGGTTAATCTCGTGTTTTCTTTGGGGACGGTGTGATCAAGCAATGCACATGGTCGTGCGGTCTAGGGTTAGGGGACGACAAATTCGCCGATTGGAATGTCAAAATCAATAGATTTGTTAAAAAGTGGTGATGGTGAGAATCACTGTATTCTGAAACAAGTATGGTGTCGCAACGATGCACTCTTTATGACACAGATTGGGGCCATGGCGTGGCGCAGTCACAGACGTAGTCCTACAGCCGCTGCGAACCTGTCGATGATGCCCTTCATCCAGCCCTTGATCCTGGCCACATGTGGTGCATAAACACTCACTTCAATCAAGCACAACGAGTTCAAATGAAGCATCTTTAAACATGCTGTTGGATAGCGACGTCCTGGGTTGGGGGTCTTACAGTCCAAACGGGTTGGTTTCCTCGGGCGCGGGCTCGCCGTTCTTGAGCGCCAACGCCCAGCTCAGCGACGGCGCGATCGACGCCTTGTCGTCACCAATGCTGTAAGCCATGTGCCCCGCAAACATGAGCGCCTTGTACTCTGTCCCGTTGTCGTCGATCGTCACGTCGACCGTGAGGTAGCCCGGCGGAATGTCCTGCATGTCGACGAGTGGGTAGTCGTACGTGACGTCGACGTCATGATAAGGAAAGCATCCGTCTTGCATTTCCGCATCGGGCTTGCGCTGCATGACCGTGTCGGTCATCTTGTCGCCTTGCCACTGGCCTTCGTCGTTGAAGACACAAAAGACGCTGATCCAGCCGTTGAGGTAGCTCGGGCCCGAGCCGCCGCCTTCGTGGCTGCAGATGCGGTCCCAAAACGCAACGTCGGCTTGGCCTTTGGCTGCTGCCACAAACTGATCGAGGATCGGCGCCAGCATCGCCGTCCACTGCTGCATGCGCTCGCCGTACGTTGCGAGCTTGTCGAGGCGACGACGAATGTCTTGCCAATCGTCCACGGTGCCGAGGAGCGTCACATGCGGAATGCCGCATTGGAGGCAAAACTTGTAGCTGAAATACTTCTTCATCGCGGCCATGAGCAAGACGCTGCCGACAATGACGTCGTCATCGGTCGTGGTAGAGAAGGACGGAAGCACCCAGTGCTTGAGGCTAGGGTCCACGAGGTACTCGTCCATCTTGTCGACCATTTGCTTGGAGAGCGCGCCAAAGTCGACCGAGTACAACGTTCCATTGGCGTACACAACGAGCTCTTTCTTGCCCTCGTGCTTGACGAGCGACGACCGAAGCTCCTCGGCGTTGCCATCAACGTACAAACCAAACTGGATCAAAATCGCGAGCCAAATATCGTCCGGTCGGAGCACGAGGTCGTGGTGGTTGTTGTAGGCTTCAATGACACCGCGCACAAATCCACTTTTAGAGGCGACAACGGAACCGAGGTGGGTTGCTTGGACAATGTCCTTGCAGCCTTCTTTGGCAAACTCCTTGAGCGTCGTGATGGGCTGACCATCGGTAGGACCTGCCTTGCAAACGTTGCGCTTCACGGACGAGACGGCGAACGTGACCATGACAAGGGCAATTGCAAAATGAACCGAAGCTTGCGGCCCGATTCACAATCGTACCGTGAGCGAATGATTGTCCTCGTAGACCATTTTTTTGTTTACGAGCGCAATCATTCGCGGTCGCTAGGAATTTGCCACGTGCCTGCAACAACCCGCTGCCACAACCCAACACCACGTTCGAGCCATCAAAAGCCACCAACTTGGCGTTTGGTGGGCTTCAATACAGTGCAGTGCACTTGGGTAACTCGTGCCTGGCACGGCAGATCGTGCGACGCAGGTCTCGCAATGATGCTCAACACGCGGATATCAAGGCGCCTCCTTGACCAAAAGTACATATTTGTGTTCAGGTTTTAGTTCCTACAGGTGATAATGGCTCACGCTACCGGCGGACAACGGTGGGAGCCTACTCCCTTGGTTCAGTGACGACCGGGGCTCGGACGAGATCGTGCTTCGGTCTTTAAACGACACACGCTTTCCTCTTGGACTTGGCATGGGCGCAAACTCCGTCACGTCGCTCGCTTCAGGATGCGAATTCGACGCGTGCTGGAGCGCGCGCAGGCGCAGGATCTTCATCTTTTCTTATAAAGCGAGCAAATCAGCACAAAGAGCATGCCGAGTACGAAGACGGAGAGGCCAAAGCTCAGCAATACGTACAGCGTCTTGTGCGCCTGGCCTACGGAACATATATTGGAAGTCACCTCATTGCAATATACCGTGTACCTCCCGACGTCGACGAAGATGACGACGATGACGACGCGGTGGCGCTGGGTCTGCTTTGCTTGGAAGGACGTTCCGTGGGGACAACGACGATGGTTGGCACGGCCTCGTCGCTGTCGGGACTCGACGCTGGAGACGGAGGCGTCTCGACGGGTAATACACTCGACGACGGTGCGCCGGGAGTCGGCCTGGATACGACGGCGGGCGGCAGAGTCGTGCGCTGTGGAAACGTAATGACCGACGGTGGCGTCGTGGTTGGCGCCGTCGTCGTTGTCGTTGTCGTTGTCGTGTTGTCGTTCCCGCGCACGGCGGCTGCTGCCAGCAACACCACTGTGAGGTACAATCGCATCTTTCGAACTGCTGCTTCCGCAACGGCTTCGCGCATCGGAATTCCGACGGGCAATCTCGCCCTGTCCAGTGCCTACGAAGGTGCGAATGCACAATTTTCGCGCCACGAGCAGTAGCCATCGACCGGTGCTGGCCAACTTTCACGCGTCTTTGGTCAAGAAGGCGCGCTGGACGAGCGTCAATCTGCACGTCTCGACAGCGTACGAGCTACCAGCACGAATTGCACGCATGTAGATCAGAAAATGGATCTTTGTCGATGGATCTCGGTCCGCGTTGGACAGGACAGTGATCCCTTCGATAGAATTACTGCGCGTGGACACAGCTGTTATTCGTCCTTCAAAGGACCAAGGGGATGGCATTATGGTCCAGGACGCAATGCTTAAGAGAGCGCCATTTTTGCCTTGTGGGCACAAGGGCTACATTGCAACCCCAAATCTCGCCACCGATCCTTCAACTGTGACTGCTGCGGCCTAGGTACTCTAGTAAGTGAGTAGTAGTTGCGTCAGCGGTGACGCTCCCGTGTCATTCGCCGCCGCCTTCAATTGCACGAGCTGCGGTTGGCGATCTTTCAACCGGTTGTGCTCGTCGTTGATTGGTCCGTTGGGCACGTGCGACGCGCGATTGGCTGCTTTTATACTCTGTAAAACCCTTCAAAGCGAATAGATTGATGGTATCGACTTGTAGAGATATCAGCTGTCGCATCAACAGCGAATTCGATTTCGCCGTGTGGCGACGAGCGATGAGCAGCAGCTGGGCACGGACCGTCATCTGCATCGTCGCGGTCGCGGGCGCTGCCACCGGCACCGCGCTCCTCTACCGGTACGCGACGCGCGGCCTTGGCGGCGAGCACGACCGGTCGCGCGAGCTGCCCACCGCGCGCAACAATGCATCGGCGGCGGTCGTTTCGGAGACGACCATGACGGACGACGTCGACGAGCTCGCTGCGCTGGCCGACGAGCCCATGGCCAACGAAGCGCAGTTCAACCACCTCGTCGTGCAAGAAGGCTCGATGCTGCTATCGCTGTTTGGCGTCGCCTTTATGGCAATCGTGGCCATTGTGGCCATCTTGATTGCGATGACGAGTACGCAGTCGGTGCTCCAGATGGACATGTTTGCGCCGCTCATGTTTATCGGCATGGGCATCGTCGCGGGTACGCTCACCTTCATCGATAGCGTGGTGCTAATGACACGCTAGCGTCCATGACCCACACGGCCCAGCACCGTCCGCTGCCCGAGTCGGTCATGCCGCCGCTTCTTGCCGAAAAGAGCGTGTATCCCGACAATGAAATGAACATGGATTCGGACCCGACGCCGCCGCCACGTACGTTGATAGTCCTGCGAGGCGTCGACCGATTAGAGTTGCGTAGCGACGCCGGTCGCGGCACCTGCGCCCGTGGTTCCTACCCAGCCGGCAACGCGGAGCCTCCCGGTGGCCCGCGCACCTGCTGGCGAAGCGCCATCGATCGAGTCCATTCTCCGCCACGCCGACGAGCTCTACGACCAGGTACACTGAGCGCAGTCCACTGTCTTGCTCAATGCTTTGGCCTAGGTTCGGTTCCGAGACTTGCACGCATACTTGGCGACGAACCTCCAGCATTACCCCAAGGACGTCGAACTCGTACGCAGCAACCACTCGTCGCGTACCGATGTTCATGCATGTGGCTAGCTCTGGCGATGCGCGCGGTCGTGCCAGGACATGATGCCGGACAGCTCGAGCGATGACGGCAAGAAGACACTCGCGTTTGAGGTACGTCGTGCCATGTCGCGTTCTTGCGGTGCACTGGATCGTTTGCATATATCTAGGGCCTCAAGTACGCCGAGGAAGCTTACTCGGTCAACCCGAACCACGCCATGAGCAACAAATGGATGGGCATCATGACGAGGTACCCATTTTGTGTATCAACTTGATACGGAAGGCAACCGAATTGCGTAGCACATGCGGCTCGTTCTTGGGCACGTCCAAGAAGATTGAAGGCGCGTACAAGATCAAGGTACGACGGCGAGGATGCCCTGCGATGACGACGACGCGTCACGTGTAGGAGTTTATTGCGCGCGCGATTGAACTCAACCCGACGGACGCCACGTCGCACAACATCCTCGGGCAGTGGTGCTTGGCGTTTGCGAGTCTTTCGTGGTACGAGAAGAAGGCGGCGGCGGTCATCTTTGGGACGCCGCCGACGGCCACGTACGAGGAGGCGGTGCGCCACTTTCACGACGCCGGTAACTTGATACTTTCTTGAAATCTTGATACGATGATGCAAGTGTAGAGAGCATTAGCCCGGGCTTTTGGAAGAAGAACAGCTTCTTGCTCGGCGAGACGTACCTCAAGATGAGCAACAAGACAGAGGCCAAGCTCTGGCTCGAGAAGGCGAAAGCGGTGCCCATCAAGACGACCGAAGACAAGGAGGTCCACGTCGAGATTGAGAAGCTCCTCCGATCGCTGTAGAGTGCCATGCATAGGATCACGACGTCGAGTAGTCAGTACACGTAGTGTATTAGCATCGTGGCTTGCGTCGGTGCTTCTTCCGCGCCGTTTGCGCGTCTTCGAGGGACCGGCGAATGGCCTCGCGCATCTCTGCATCGCTATCATCGTCCTCGTTCTCGGCGTGGGCGCCAACGACATTGTCGTCGTCGTTATTGCTGTCGTATTGGTCTTGTGGCAGGCGGTGGCGCAGCTGCGACTCGAAGTCTTCGGTCGTGAGCTGGCCAGGTAAGCGCTGCTTGTTGCGGTTGAACACCGAGTACGCGCTCGGCAGCTGGATCGGATTGCCATCCTCGTCGACGCTGACCGAGTCAGTGGCCTTGTCGCCGAGGTTGGAGAGCACGGCGTAGAGGATGCTGCCCATGACAAAGATCGGCGCGGCTTCGATCTGCTCGGCGCCGTAGAGACCGACCGCCCACACAAGAAGGAGGCCGAGCCGCTTGGCGTTCGCGGCCGATAGCACGCTGCGCAGCTGGTCCGTCGACGGCTGGAGGGCCTCGAGCGTCGCCGCGTTCACTCGCAGCACGGGCGGGACGAACGGCAAGAGCGCGTCTCGGATGCTTGCGTAGCCCATGGCTTGTTCGTTTGCCATGGAATAGTGTGGTACAAAGCAGAGAATAGTGTAGCTCAACAAACCGTTTTAGTGTCATAAGTCATGAAATACTGTTATTGGAAACCGTTTTACGATGCCGACGATGCTACAATGGCCTCGCTAGCCGCGCCAAAGCGAGTTACTGAATGGTATTGAACCGCTATTCAGCTGCCAACCGTCAACCGCGGTTGATTCAAGTCAGGAGCGGTAGCGAGATGGCAACTCCAACAAGCAGTTGGTCAACCTGTGGAAAGGCCATGGGTCTCTCCATGTCGAGGGTGTCGCTGCGAAACGACAGAGGCAGACGTAGAGACAAAACAAAGAAGCCTTTGATAATATGTATACAGGACATCGTCGTCTACGCCTTGTACTGATTGTTCGAGAGGCTGCAGCCAGGCGCCGGCGCTATGGACGGAGACGACTAGACGGCTTGGCCGTTGCCTTGCAGTGGCACGCAGTTTTCATCACAGAACGGTCGATTGAGCTCACCTGTACGCAAGGAAGGAGAGAGGGCGTACTGTACACTTGCCACTGGGCTGGTGCAGCGCGAGCCAGAAGAAGCGAAGCATGCAGCCATCGCCAGTGCAGCTCGAGTAGTCGACCGGCAGGTCTTTTGCGGAAAGTTCGTCGGGCAGTCGTCGTTCTGGAACACTCGCTTGTCGTCTAGTGACACCTCGCACGCACCCTATGCATGTACAGTATGTATGAGCTTTCGTCGTCATCGCAATCTGGAAGATCGCGATGGCCTTTCTGACAACCTTTCCGGATTTGTTTCAACGGTTTTCTTTTCATGGCCGAAGGTATCACGTTCGACAGCGCCAAGGGCGAGGTCGATCTCGCGTCCGGCCATCGTCGCTGGGTGCGCGAGGCGCTCGAGCGGCGGCTCAAGAAGGCGACAGCGACCGGCACCGTCGACTTGAGCGGGCCGCACGCGTCGAGCCTCGTGTCTGGCCACGCGAGCCTCCAGCTCGATCTCGTGCCCAAGGAGCTCTTCGCGACAGCATCCAAATTGGCTTGGGCAAAGACGCATCTGCGGCGACTGTACCTCACCAACAACTCGCTCTCGCTCTTGTCGCCCGAAGTGGCTCTTTTCCAGCAGCTACGCGTCCTCGGTCTTGGCGGGAACGCGCTGACGTCGCTGCCGACCGAGATTGGCGCCCTCCCGCACCTGGAAGCGCTCTATGCTGAGCGCAACCAGCTCACGTGTGTCCCCGAGTCGCTCGGGCGCTGCAAAAAGCTAGCAACCGTGACGCTCGACTCCAACCGGTTTCGGACCTTTCCGCTGCCGCTCACGCAGTGCCGTCGCCTCCAGCACTTGAGTTTGAGCCACAACGAACTCTCGGCGCTGCCACCGCAAATCCGCCGCCTCTCGTGGCTCCTCGAACTCAATTTGGACTACAACCGCCTTGGGCCCGACTTGCCACATGAAATGATGTACTTGAATCGGCTCCAGCGGCTCGGACTCGATATGAACCGGCTCGGAAGCGTGCCTCACTGCGTGCTCATGCTGCCGCAGCTCACAAACGTTCGCCTCAACGGCAACCGAACGTCCAACTACGTCGTCAAGGACTCGGTGACAGGCGACGTGCTCGAGAGTATCAACGTACCGGTGCGCTCTCTGGATCAACGGCTCGTCGCACATGTATCTCGGTGGGTGCCTAGGTGCGCCACGACGGCTACTTGCAGCTGCGCGAGGCCGTCATGACCAAAGACGAAGGCAGCAACGTGTACAAGAAGCGCATCCAGCACCTCGACGGCCTCGTACCCGCCACGGACCTCAACCTTGAAAATGCTTTTCACGACCGCGACAAGGACGAGGTATTTCTTGTTGTATGAGGTTACTTTCGTCGAAATTGCGTGGCGCTAGATTGGTCGCAAGATCCTACATGGCCGCAAGTAGCTTCGATGCTGGTACACCAGAATGTGATTTGTTTGCTATTTCTTGTGGCAATATACTTGTATTTATTCGGTCCTTCTGCGTGGTCCACCTTCACGCTTTCATCACTGTTGTACGCCATTTACTGTTATCGTTTCGGCAAGACAAGGGGATCTCATCCGACTGGTGGTACAAAATATATGCATTGAAATCACCGCGCTTGCCTGGTATCGAAGTGCCGATGTACCATTAGGACTGGCTAAAAAAAGTTACATGTTGTTAAGGCAGTGTACAGCATTCCACGTTTTCTCATATCACGCTACTGGCAGCGCTCTGTCTGTTCTTTTTGCCTCTTGAGATGAGTGTTTTGGCCGGTCCATTTACAGGGTAGTTTCCATACTCTCTTATTTTTTCCTTCTTTTTTGCACGTGATATGCTACTACACAATATTGTCATATTCTTGCTCGTATATCGAGCCGCGAGAAGCACGATCAGGTACTCGCCGGCCCTATTCCATAGCACAATGAACCACGTACAACGAGAAGCCAAAGACGAGACGCACGTGCGAGGACGGCGAGGGCCAAAGTGCTCAAGTCGCGGAGGGTCACCTTGGGTGGCAGCACCTTCTCCGTCTGCACGACGGCGTTGACAATGTCGTTGGCGTGGCGTGGAAAGTGCTGGCGCAGGAGCTTGGAGGCGAGAATAGCCGACAAGAATGCTGCTTTGTCGTACGTCCGGAGGTCGTCGTAGATGGTTTTGAGGAGCTTTTGCTTGGTCTTGATCGTGCGCAAGTCCATGCGGCTGTAGCGCGCCTCGTCGTCGAGAGCGATGATGGCCGGGTCGTTCTGGACGAGGTTGATGAGGTAGTTGAGCGGGTCGTTGGGCTGGTCCACGATGAGGCGCTCCAATAGGATCGCCATCATGTCTTTGACGTAGTTGCCCAGCGAGTAGCTCGTCATCTCATCGAGGAGCTCCTCATTCCGCGCCAGCGTCTTGGGGGCCATCGTGTCTCTTCAAGATACCGATGCTATGTACACTATTTCACAAGGTTCGGTTTCCGTCAAAACTGTGGGTGGATAGTCGCTACACGCGTCGAGTCGGAGGTCCACGCCCATGACTAGCCAAGAGGAAATTATACCTACATGGGCTCACTTCAACAACAGCACCGATTTTAATATCAAGTCGACCGATCAATTGCACCCTTTGACGCAGGACCAGCACGTGTTCGTGTGTTAGAGTATCAAGTGATGTCATTTGCGGCTTTCTGTACAGAGGACTGCACTGTTTCCCACGAGAACGAGAGCAGCAATAGCTGGTGCTGTGGTTGCACAGAAAACTCAAGGTCGCGCCTCAACAAGGTTCTTGGAGAGATGGGTCATGTTTGCTTTCCCTCATGGCCGATCCACGTCTTATCCACTTGATACACTGATAGCATCCGGACATGTTGCGTATCTAGTTGCTTGAGTGAAAGTCTCGCCGACGACAACAATGACCCAGAACCAGAAGTGGACCGACAAAGAGGTTTGAGTTGCACCTGAGCACGGTCGGTCGCCTCACAGTAGACTGTAGCTTGCAGGCCTCAAGGGTGTCGACCCCGACAGCGCGACGCGGAAGGCGACCGCAGAAGGCTTTCCCGGCCACAGCCCTGCAGCTGCCGCCAGAAATGGTTCTCGATGGGTGGCGACACGAACGAGCGCAATTCGAGTCGAAGACGACTGGCTCTGCTACGCCATGAGTGCCTCCAAAATGTGGCCTAAAATCGTCGGAACGCGCAAGTCCGACGAGACGCCGCATGGGACTGAGGACTCGTGTCTGTGTTCTGCTACGAGCTATCGCCAATGCCAAAACCGGTGGCAGCGGATGGGCAAGAAAGGACTCGCGATCAAATGCAGCGTCAAGCCCAGCGGTCGTCCCGTTCTCGAAAAGATGGCATCCAAGACGGACGACAACACGTCGCTCGACACGACAATGGAAGCCATGGACCTCAACTGGAACAACGGAGCGCCGGTGCCGGTCGGTTCGGGCAGCGTGGCCCACAGCTTTGCTTCGATGAACGAGATCGCGGTGAGATTGCCCGCAGAGTCCGACATGGCGCCTGATGACATGGCGCCGCTCGCGACGAGGTCGCCGCGCCCGACGAGCCATTGAGCCGAGCCGAGGTCGAGTATTGGTCGACGGTTCTGGTCAACGCTACCTAACCACACAGCGTTGATTATGTTTTTATTGTGAATGACACAAATTTTGCCATTATTTTTCTACTGGCACAAAAAGGGCCTTTTGTGTCGACGCATATTGATGGCCCTGTCAATGCGACGCATGCCTCTCAACGTCGTCGCTCGTGCGTACTGCACGCCTTTTCGGACACGCTCGCAATGGCTGGGACTAGGATGGACGACTTCTGTCCATCCTATACCATCGCTCTTCGCACTAGTATTAGTTAATATATTGGTACACCACTTGCTAGTTAATCGATTTATACATACAGACGCGTTCCTCTTCTAATCGTGCTCATGTCGTCGTCGTCGTCGTACCTGCGGCGGGCAGGTCCTGTGGCATTGGCACCACTTTGCTCATGGCGCTGCTCTCGGCGGCGCGTTGGGCCTGCGCATCGGCCTCGGCGTTGAGCGCTTGGAAGCACTGAATCTCTTCGTAGATGCGCGCTGCACAGAAGATGACCACCAAGATCACTCGATCCCGTTCGAGTAATACCTTTGAGCTGCGCGCGGTCCAACGGCACGTTCTCAAAGCCCATATCAAGCGGCTGCAGCTCCACTGCTTCCTTCCGCAGTGACCGCACCTCGTTCAAGAACGGGTGCTGGAGCGCCGCTTCCACCTGCATCCAGCCTTCCATCATTACTTGATACATTGATAGAAAAACGTACGCTGATGCGCGTGTCGGGGTTGAAGGTCAGAAATTGCTTGAGGAGGTCGAGCGCCTCGGGTGGCGCGCCGGGGTAGAGTTCCTTCAGGTCCCGGGGCTCCTTCTTGTTGAGTTTCCGGAGGTACTGCTTGACCTCTCCGAGGTTGCCAATGTCCTCTTCCTTGGGCGTGCCAATGACGCCAAAGATGACGTTGAGCTGGTCGAGCTTGTCCGAGTACGTCGTCGGTCGGTCGGCGCTCAGCGGAAAGCACGACCGGCCCGGAAAGATCGGCGTCCGCGACTATCCAAAGATTCGCTCCAGCTTATTGCTAAGAAAAGAGAGATACCTGGTACTGCGGGTAGCTCTCGGCTTGCATCGACAAGAGCTCTGCGAAGATGCACCCGACGCTCCAGAGGTCGACTGCGTAGCCGTAGTCCTGGAGCAAAATGAGCTCGGGCGCGCGGTACCAGCGCGTCACAACGTGCTTGGTGAGCTGGCGCTGAAACTACAAACAGCATCTTTGAGCTCAAAACTGCAAATTTGAGAGAATGTCGACCTTGGGCGTGGCGCCGTCGGTCGGCGACCGGATGCGCTGGTGGTACTGCGGAGAGACCGGCTCGCCTAGGTCCTTGTAGATGGCCGCGTCCACGACTCGCGCGAGGCCAAAGTCGCAAATCTAGCCCGACGGTAAGATCCTATATGGTCACGTCCGAGGGGATTACCTTGAGCGTGCAGTCTTCGTTGAGGAGGATGTTGGCAGGCTTCATGTCGCGGTGGATGACGTTGGCGCTGTGGACGTACTTGAGTCCGCACAGCAGTTGGTACAAGAAGAGCTGGATATGGCGCGTCGTGAGATACTGCGGACTCATGATGAGCTTGTGGAGGTCCGTGTCGACAAATTCAAAGACGAGGTAGAGGTCCTTGAACGTCTCGAGGTTGGGCGGCTCGAGGACGTCGAGGAGCGTAATGACCTCCGAATGCCTGGAAGACAGGCGAGAACGTCGTGAGGAGGATGTAAAGAACGATGGAGTGTCTACCGGAGGTGGCGCAAGATGTAGATCTCGCGGTACAGGCGCTTGCAGTCAACCTCCTGGTCAAAGACGTTGATGATCTTCTTGATCGCGACGCGCTTGTTCTTGAGCACGTCAAAGGCCTCGGCCACCTACGGCCTGTATGACCACACACGAAGACGTCGACGACGACGACGCACCTGGCCATACGAGCCTTTGCCGAGGAGGCGCACGAGGCGGTAGCGCGATCCGACTTGCCAGCCGCGAAAGTTGCGCTGCGTCACGGGGTTCATGTCGACGGGCGGCGCCGGCGCGGCGCGCGACGTCTCGGCAGCCTCGGCCTGGCCGTACGCCGGCGTCGGTGGCATCATGGCCGCCGGGCCCTGCGGTGTCGGCGGTATCTCATGCAGCGGTGGCGTCTCGAGGCCGGCCTTGCGCTTCTTGAGCATCGGGTGGGCGGGGACGTCTTGGGCCGCCCGCTTCATGCTGCGCTGCTTGCTCATTACCAACGCCGGCTCGGAAGATGGGGTTCCGAAATGAGGTAAAGGCCGAGCGCCCCAATTGGATATAATTCGGCCGTTTTTTTGGCACTTGGTGATTGTATGCGCTAAATTTGTCCCGAGCAGCTGCCACGGATCAGAGGCCGCAGCTGCGGTCGCAGGTCCGCGACGAGCTCGCCGTGCAGGCGCTGGCGAGAAGCGCTGCCGACGGGCGTAGCAACTGCGCTATCGCGGCCTCGATGGGCCATGGCCGTTGCGCGGGCCGTTGGGTGAGGCGCCAGCTGCGCACCCAAGGGCGAGGCCTGGCGTCAGTCGGCGCAATTGCGCGAAACGAATGATCGCCAGCGCTGTACGAACGACGAGCCGGCTGCTGCTGTCGCAGGTAGTACGAGTACGATGCAATGGAATTGGATGGGTTGCTTTGCATGGTACGACACAATGCACAACAGGACCATGCAGGAGCTGCTCCTCGTCGCCGCGGTGCATGCGATGTGACGCTGTGTAGTACTACATGCAGACGCTTTGTATCAACACCGTGTTAGGGGAAATCCTTGTCCAAAGCCGCGTCCGTCGACCGACTAAAGTCGACGGTGCGCAACACGTACTGCGGCTCGGTGCAGATCTTCATGACGGCTTGGACGCCATAGTTGAGCGGCACTGAGTAGAGCCCATCGAGATTGACCTTCATATCCCAGCCGAGCGACCGCATCGAGACGCGGCGCGCCTTCCCGCGCCGGAAGCGAATGTCGCCAAACGTCGCGTTGATGATGGGCTCGCGCACGACGTAGCCCATGTCGACCGAGTCTTCGGCAAACATGTTTTGCTTGTTGAGCCTACATGGAGATCCTATGAGCTCCAGTGTTGTCGGAAGCAGCGCTCTACATTTCGGTAATCTCGGTCACTGTCTCGTTCGTGTACGTGTGAAAGTCCATGGCATGGAGGACACTGGAAATCTGTTCGCGGTGGATTTGCGACTATGAGGCGAACGCATGAGGCGCTGCCACGTCATATCTTCTCATCCACACGACATACCGCCGAGTAGTGCCACGCGCTCGAGCCCGTCCCGGTGCACACGATGATGCCGCTGCTTCGGTGCGACTCGCGCTGCTGCTGGTCAATGCCAATGTTGTAGTGGGACGGCCGGGACGCATCGCTCTCGGCAATAAACACCTACAAATCGTCGTCGCCCATCGTACAAAAGCAGCGATGGCCTACCTCGTTCAAAGCATACCGCGGGAGTTCGTACTTGAAGCCTTCTTGGTTGACCATGCCGACGCGGATGCGCTGTCGGTGTCGCCAGCGAAAGTCACCGGTCAGGAGCCGGTCGAGGCCAATGCTAAAGCGGTGGCACGACGCGTCGATCGAGTACGCGCAGAGGTTGCCTTCGCTGCGCGCCGAGTCCGTGTTGAGGCCCGCGACTGGAATCGGCTTGTTGACAAAACTCGCGGCCTTGAGAAACGTGCCGTCGCCGCCCGCCGAGAAGATCATGTCTGCGCCATCGTACGCGTCGTGCGTCAGCTCGTGGGCGTTGACGATCGTGCAGTTGATGTTATACTCCTTGAACCTACCGTTCATATATATATATCAATGTATCAAGCGAAAAGGACGGTGTACGTGGACGTAATATCGTCGATCGCATCAATGTGGTGGTCGTGGCTGGCCTTGAGGCGGTCGTAGACAAAGCCGCGCATCGACATTTGCTTCTTGAGCGCTTCGCTAAGCACCGCCGACGAGATGTCAATGTTGAGATATCAAGATATCAAGGCACGTACCCCGAGTTGCCATACAGCGACTCTTCGTGCTGGTAGCGCGTCATTTTGTTGACGACAACGACGTTCTGCAGCGTCACCTTGGGCGCGGGCACGGCAAGGACCGGGTGCAGAAGGTTCGGGTCCGTCTCGGCGCAAAACGTGTGCTTGTTGGGCGACTCGGCGTCGTCGCAGTAGAGACGCTTCTTGTCCGGGCGGTACGTTTGCTGGAGGTACTCTTCCGAGACGATCATGCGTGGCACGCGCTCGGCGATCGCGAGCATCATGTCGTTGTCGTACACCGGTCGGTTGATCTTGATCCAGCCCTTCGGACTGAGCTTCTCGTTCCACGGACACACCGACCGCATGTGCGTAAAGAAGGGCGCGACCTTGCCCGTGCCCGGGTCCGTGCGCGTGTAGTGCAGAATGTGCGCGTTGTGGATCTGGTCGACCATGCGCCCGCTCATCTGGAGCTCGCGGAAGGTCTCTTGCGACATGCGCTCGAGGCGCGTCCGGAGCGCCCACATGACCTCGCTGTGGCAGACAACGACCGCCTTCTTGCCCGGAAGCTCGCGGTGCAAGACACAGAGCATACGGTCGACGCGCTGCGCGACGGCCGCCATCGATTCGCCGCCCGGCGGCGCGTAGTAGAAGCGGTCGAGGTCACGCCGCACGAGCTCGTCGTACATGTTCTTGAAGCGCTCGTCTTCCGACATGAGGTCCATTTGACCCCAATCGCGCTCGCGCAGCAGCATCTCGGCGTACCACTGGGCGTCCGGAAGGTTGAGGCGCGCGGCCGTCTCCATCGCGCGGAGGTACTCGGACACAAGGTACCGGTCAAAGTAGACCATGTCGTTCTTGCGCAACCACTCGCCGGCGGCTTCGGCCTGCTCGCGGCCGCGGTCCGTGAGGCGCCAATTGGAGCTATGGCGGTGCTTGAACTCGCCGCTAAAGAGGCTGTGGTCGCCCTTGATCGAGCGCTCGCGGGCCACGTTGCCTTCGCTCTCGCCGTGGCGGATGAGGACCAAGTCCGCGAGCCGAGGCGCTTGGAAGTGGTGCAGGTGGCGCGTAGCCATCGGCAAGCGCCGAAGCCCCCACTGGTGCCATGCACGTCGTCCTACAAAGGCTGTCTGCATGCTCTTCCCATCGAGTGGGCAAACTGCCGAGTTGGACGCTCGGGCGGCTTGGGTAAAACCCGCCCACAATCACTTCGGCTGGAAGATTCCCACAGAAGATTCCTCGACTAAGCGACTAAGGGCAGCAACGACCGACTAAGAAGCCGCGACCGTTCGCAGTCCATCATGCATCGCTTCCATGTCAACGACGTCGACATGCACCCAGGAGCGAACGTGTGATATGCTTTAGGTCGCATCTACCTAGTGCCTGTCCCCATGGAACGTGGCCCATCACAGATCCGTCGACCTTGAGGCAGGGCCCATGAGGTTAGCCCAATGGATGTTCCAACCATGCTCGTATAGAACCATGCGCAAGGGGTACGTAGGGTCGCACACGTTTGACACTGCCATGGAGCTTAAGGCAACGATTGCATGCAGCGCCATGGAGCGGGAAGGTCATCTCTACCAGGCGAAGCAGTGTAGGCAATGTAGTGGTTAAAGATGGTGACAAAAACAAAGCCAAAGGACGAGGCCCCTTCGCGCAGTGTATTGTACTTGTAAATATACGAGACCCAATGCAGTGAGAGAAACCTCGTTGATTTCATCTACATCATTTCGTCCATCTCTTCGTCTTCGTCGAACTCGCCTTCTTCCTCGGCCGTCGCGTCCTGGTACTGCTGGTACTCCGAGACGAGATCGTTCATGTTGGACTCGGCTTCCGTGAACTCCATCTCGTCCATGCCTTCGCCCGTGTACCAATGCAAGAAAGCCTTCCGCCGGAACATGGCCGTGAACTGCTCCGAGACGCGCTTGAACATCTCCTGGATCGCCGTCGAGTTACCGATGAACGTCGTCGACATCTTAAGGCCCTTCGGCGGGATGTCGCACACGCTGGCCTTGATGTTGTTCGGGATCCACTCGACGAAGTACGACGAGTTCTTGTTCTGGACGTTGAGCATCTGCTCATCGACTTCCTTCGTGGACATGCGGCCACGGAACATGCAGGCAGCCGTGAGGTAGCGGCCGTGGCGAGGATCGGCGGCGCACATCATGTTCTTGGCATCAAACTGCTGCTGTGTAAGCTCGGGGACCGTGAGCGCGCGGTACTGCTGCGAGCCACGCGACGTCAAGGGCGCGAAACCAATCATGAAGAAGTGGAGACGCGGGAACGGGATCAAGTTGACGGCGAGCTTGCGAAGATCCGAGTTCAACTGACCGGGGAAGCGGAGGCACGTCGTGATACCCGACATGGCGGCGCAGACCAAGTGGTTCAAGTCGCCGTACGTGGGCGTCGTGAGCTTGAGCGTGCGGAAGCAAATATCGTAGAGCGCCTCGTTATCGAGACACATGACCTCATCGGCGTTTTCGACGAGCTGGTGGACCGAGAGCGTGGCGTTGTACGGCTCGACGACCGTGTCCGAGACCTTTGGCGACGGGCAGACCGAGTACGTGCACATGATACGGTCGGGGTACTCTTCGCGGATCTTGGAGATCAAGAGCGTACCCATACCGGAACCGGTACCACCACCGAGCGAGTGCGTAATCTGGAAACCCTGGAGGCAGTCGCAGCTCTCGGCTTCCTTGCGGACAACGTCGAGGACCGAGTCAATGAGCTCAGCGCCTTCCGTGTAGTGGCCCTTGGCCCAGTTGTTACCAGCACCCGTCTGGCCGAAGACAAAGTTGTCGGGGCGGAAAAGCTGGCCATACGGGCCGGCACGGACCGAGTCCATGGTACCCGGCTCCAAGTCCATCAAGATAGCACGGGGCACGTAGCGGCCGCCGGTGGCTTCGTTGTAGTAAACGTTGATGCGCTCGAGCTGGAGGTCCGAGTCGCCGTGGTACGAACCCGTGGGGTCGACGCCGTGCTCGTCCGAGATGACCTCCCAGAACTTGGCACCGATCTGGTTACCGCACTGACCACCCTGAATGTGAACCAACTCCCGCATGTCAACCTAGGAGGAAGAGGTGCATGAGCCGCCATGCTTCCGCGAGATGGGCGATGATGGCATGTACCTGCTGTTGCTGCTTTCTTTCCCGTTTGAAAATGAGCGCTCCAGACGAGTCCCAGCCATTCCCCGAGCCCTGTGCCCCGGCACGAAACCTTCCACTTCTCCCAACCCTACCTCGATGGCCCCTCCCCTTCCGCCAGTACACTTGGTGTTTGTATGCATCGGGACAAAGAGAAGGGGGTGTCGTCTCAGCCAATGAGCACCCGTGCGATCTTGTCGAGTATTTTTTTATGAAACAATAAAAATACACCTCGCGCCGATTTAAATTTTGAAACCGATCCAAATTGACCAATCAAAAAGGCGCAAGCCCAAAATGGCGCGGCCTTTCAACCAATCCACGTGCAAGGGCGTTTAAACGGCGAGGTATAAATAGGGCTTGCCGTTGTACCACGTGGGTAAAGATAGAAAGCCACCCAACGCCGGTCGGCGCGGCCTTGGCGCGGAGTGTTGGGTCCATCATCAGTTCTTTTGCCGTCTCTGTTTAAACCTCGAAATCGAAACGTGGGCCACCAGTCGTTGTTTCGATACTCGAAATGCACCGAAGAAGGCGGATGGGACGACGGGGCGGGAAGAAGATGCGTCGAAGAAGCGTCGAAGAAGATGCATGATGGGTCGACAATCGCCTGTCGAATGAGCGCGGCAGCTTCAACGTCTGGGACAACGCTAGAGTAGCCTTGCACAGTAATTACATGTAGGATTCTCCATCGCAGCAGCACTTGATGCGCCCTCGACTCTACGACGACGTCAGCGCCATGGCTATGGCGCGGCTGACGGGAGACAGCTGCGGTGAAAGTGATAGGGTGCAGTCGGTCGTGTGTTTATGAGGGACCCGGACCGGGCCCATGAAAACGCCGGCTTCAAGAAACGCACGACCAGATGGTGCGGAGCTGCAATTACAAGGGACCCGGGTGGGGTGCGTGCTTATGTCACACGGGCATAAATTGCGCCGAAACATTGCGCTCCGCGGCAAGCACGACGATGGGCAACGTCTGCACCGCCTTCGGGTACGACCAAGCGCCGACGGACGACGACGAATGGGACCGCCGGGTCGTCATCGCACCCCAAGGCGACCACGTCGCCACGGTCATCTGGCTCCACGGGCTCGGCGACACGGGGCAGTCGTGGCATCGCCACGTCACCGCCCTTGGCCCGCTGCATGGTGTCAAGTACATCTTCCCGACCGCGCCGACGCGGCGCGTGACGCTCAATGGAGGCATGCAGATGCCGGCGTGGTACGACATACTCGGCCTTCGCCCGCAGGTACTACCTACGGACATGTATCTGCCATCGCCATCCCTCGTCCAACCTGCAACGTACGTATAGGACCGCGAGGACGAAGTCGGCATCCAGCGCGCAGCCAACATGCTCGCCAAGCTGATTCAGGCAGAGATCGCGCGGGGCATTCCACCGAGTAAGATCGCGGTCGTCGGCTTTAGCCAAGGCGCGGCCGTCGCGATGCACACGTGCTACCGCCTCTTGACGTTCCCATTGGCATGCGCCGTCTTCCTCAGCGGGTACCTCCCCATGGCGCCGTCGTTCCACGCCCGGTCCCCGCCACGCCCGGCTTGCAGTGCCACGGCGGAAAGGACACGCTCGTGCCGCTGGCCTTCGGCAAGCAGTCGAACCAGCTGCTGCAGGCGCATGGCGTTGCCTGCGACTTTGTTGCGTACCCGGCGCTGGGCCACACGGTCGACACCACCGAACTCCACCGCGTCCACTCGTTTGTGGCCACGCACTTGCAGATCGTCGGTCGATAACAGTCTGTCTCCATTTACGCATTTACCAGTATCGTCTCTCGATGGCTCGAGTAAGACGAGGAAGCAAAAGACGCGCGCAGCTATTCGCGTAGGATGTGTTAACCAGTCCTGCCGGCGCGGGAGGGTTCAGGTATCGACGTAAAAACAACGCAGGGGCGTCACTGCCACGTCACCGCGACACGTGACGATCAGACGTCACGGAGCGGAATCAACCCCGGCGCCAGGTTGTCGACCGAGAGCGCCACATGGCGCCAGCACTTGACGTCAAAGATATGCAGCGTGTCGCCAAGACGAAGGGTCAAGAGACCGGCCAATATACCGGACGCGGCATCCAGCAGGCCGTCGGGCGTCGTCATTAGCATGTGCAAACTTGTTGCATTAAGGAGCGTCGTCGTCGTCAGACGTAGCGGCCGTAAATCGCAGAGGCGGTAGCGCTCAATGCCAAGGCAGACGAGCACGGCGGCGAGGCTTAGAGCAAATCCCATGCCGACGCGCGTGCCGTCACCAATCTGCACGTGCGCACTCACGCACGTCAACGCGAGGTCCATCTCGACAAATTTGCAACGCCGGTCCAGCGTCGCCGCGTACGTGGCTGGCACGAGGGTCACCCACAATGACGTGGCACTCCACGCGACCAGCGCGCTCTTGAACGCATACGGAAACGTCCATTGGCGCGACACACAGCTCAGGAGGTCGTTGAGGATGTAGACAAACCATGTGCTTTCGCCGCCGGCCAGCATGGTCGTAAACCAGTCGAGCGGCGGCGATTCAAACCGCGTGCCGACGCCGACTTGCGCGAGGCGGAGCGTGCTCGTGTGCAGCAGCCACTGCGCCGAGATGCTGCGGGCGAGCAGCCACGAGCGTCCAATCCAAACGTGGCCCACGACGCGGTTGAGCTCCATGAGATTGAGGCCGTTGGTTGCCGTGAGGTGGCGTAGCGTCACGAGAGCCGCCAGCCCCCCCACGCCCATGAGCGCCATTGTCACATACTGCACCGCGAGGAGGAAGAGGCGCGAGATCGATCTCGGGATCTCATTCACGTCGGGTGTCATTGTGAGAGGCTGGGAGCGCGTCGAGAGTGTCGTCATTCGGCCGTTGTCGCCTTGGAAGGAGACGACGTCGCGGGCACCCGCGGCCCACTGCACGAGGTAAACCCACGTATAGAAGCGCCACGGTCGATCCGATCGGAGGACGAGCGGGTGGCGGTACAGCTGCAGCGGCGTTTCCGATCGATTCCCGTCCACGACAAATTGGATGAGCTCGAGGTCGAGCGCCGCAACATCGTCCAAGGCGGCGTCCGAGGACGGATTCAAGGATGGCACGAACGTCGATAGAAAGGATGACGCAGATGCATAGAAGGCCAGGCAATTCGGATGGGCGAGTGCGTCGTTTTCGCAGATGGCATTGCCGTCCAAGGTGGGATCGTCGGTCGCCAGAAGCGCCACGAGCAAATGACGCATGTCAAGCGAAATGTACTCGCTGAAATACGCATGGCACATGTTGTGCGGCCCAAAGAAACAGGCAAAGCCCAAGGAGAGCGGGTACGCCGGCACGTCGTCGCCACAGAGTAGATTGCCGCCCACGCTGCTCGACGTCGCGTTGAGCGAGCTTGATGGGATTGGCAGCATGTACGTGTACTCGGCGGTCGACAAGTGCAAAAACGCCGCTTGGGCCGATGCGTTCATCAGGAGCACGGACGCTAAGGACATCGTCGCGTCACGGTACACGCGCTGCAATGACGCGGGGCATGGCACATAGATCATGTCGACGGCGTTGAAGGGACCGATGGCGTCTCGAACCATGGCCAGGCCTCGCGTCAGCGGCGCCGGGAGCGTCGCGTTCGATGTCAACAGCGATTCGCTCGTCACATTTGAAAAGGCAAAGTCGGCGCTCGCCCGCAGCAAGGTTCGACCATGAACCGCCGTGGCGTTCGAGGTGATGGCCCAGAGATCGTTCGCAAACGACCAGTACATCTTGACGGACGTCTGCTTGTGCCAATGGAGCTTGCTGCGCGAGGTACTGAGCCGAAGAGAGGACGAGAGCCCGAGCGCGGACGTCACCACCATGTCATCGACCATGCCGACGGTCTTGAAGTTTTGCCACTGCAGTACAAAGGACTCGATTCCATGGCGCTGCCAGTACGCGACTTCGTCGTCGAGCGATACAGCATGCGCCGATCGCACGCGCTGCAGCCACGCTTGCCCGTCCAACGTTGTGGCGAGCGGTGCCGTAATCCCAATCTCAAAGGCCTCGCCCCAACAGCGCTCCCAGACGCCCCAGTCGTTGATGTTGCGCAAAGCGCTTTCGAGGAAGACTGCGCCGTTCGAACGCTGCAGGACGCAGCGTGCTTGGCGCTTCGTCGTCGACGCCATCTCCCACGTCTGGTGAAAGTCGAGGTAGCAGTACTGTGTAAACATAAATGGCAAATTGCACGGACTCATGGTGCGAAGTCCCGAAATGATCTCGGTCAGCGGCGTTTCGCGTTGGTAGAGCTGGCGTCGGGCCATGGACGCGGCCCATGTGACCTCGGTCGACGAGCCATTGTAGCGCTGATGGATTGTGCCGATGCTGGGTGAGTCGAGTGCAAAGCTGCGACACGCGCGCATCGAGAGCAGCGCTTCGTTGACCACGTTGGCCACAAACACGCGGGCGCCCGTCGTGTTGAAGCCGGCCCAGCCATAGTCGTTGGCCAAGTACGAGGATGCTTTCTGGACGTACAGCACGTTACTGAAAAGCGACGTGACCAAGAAGCCAAGGCCGCAGAGCGCGATGCCCACTTGCTCGCAGCGCTCACGGCGTGTCGACGTCGGTGTCAACGACGGTGTCAACGACGATGTCAACGACGATGTCAACGACGATGTCAACGACGGTCCTCGCAGACGCGCGCTGCCGCAGTCGGGTAGCAACACGCGCCTATTGAGCTTCGCCGACGGGATAGATCGCCAAAGCTTGGAGTCAAAGATCGCGTGGTGGCGCAGCTGGAAGATGCCGCACATCGCCGCCGTTGCGCGGTCCAGCGACGCAACGTTGCGGTCGTTGTTTCCTCGCACGTCGGAGACGAGCGCCAACGGGAGGGCCAAGCTGGGCGCATGGCACGGCGTGATCGGAGTTGGCAGCGGCACGAGATGCGCGACGAGCACCGAGAGCAACAACGCTAGGCCGAGTACGAGGGAGCGCGACATGTGTCCGATGGTGACGACGCCGCTTACGCAGTAGATCATCGTGTCCATGTCTTCGGACGAGCACACCCGGTTCAGCGACGCGCGTATTCGAACGGGCGACGCGACATCGAGGCACGCGACTGCTAGAAACGCAATGGCACAGCTGATCGCTGCGCGTGTGTTGGTGTGGCGGCCGCATACAGGGTGCAAGGCGTCGTGTACGCTGTAGAGCACCCACGTCGCCTCGATGGCCAAGACGCAGGACGTTGCGAGAGTCCGGGGCTCAAAGACGAGTTGCGTTGTCTGGGTCGTTGCATCGACGATTGGAAAGATAGGTGCCGTCGAGAGGCACACAATGGCCGTGAGGCTCCGGAGAGTCAAGAAGCCGCGGTTGAACCAGACGCTGGTTGCAATGCGGGGGAAGAGATGCCACCGGGCAGCGTGCGGCTGACAGCCAAGAAACGCCATTGCCACACCACCAACGAGCACGAGACCGAGGCTAAAGATGACGTTTGCGATGCGAATAAAGCGCACCCACGACGGCGGCGTCGTTCCAGTCTCAAGGACGTCGACCGGGGCATACGCCGCCGAGAGGACGTTGAACGTGCTCACGTCGCCTTGGAACGAGACGGCTTCGCGTGAAAGGTGCACCCAGTCGTAAATCATGGTCCACCCAAAGAACGCCCACGTCGGCTCGAGCAGCGACTGCGTCTCCAGCTGTAGTTCCGCGCGGTTCGTATTAAGACGTGTCGTGTCTATAAACTGGAGCAGCGTCAGGTTGACGGCTGAAAGCGTCACTGCCAGCGGCGGCGGTGGCGGCAGCGAGTGCAGCACTGGCAGTAGCGCTGCGAGATACGCCTTGCACGCCGTGTCGGCGTGAACGAGTGCGCAGATCTCGTCCGTTTTCGTTTCGCCCTGAAGCAGCCAGAGCCCAAAGAGACCGCTCATGCCGTGGACGGCAACCGTGAGCGGTGTTGCGCCGGCACAGCCGTCGTCGAATCCAAACGACTCGATGACAAATGACACGGGCGTGCCTTGAATGCACATGGGGTTGCCGCTCAGAAAGCGCAGCGCGGGAGACGTCCAGCGTCGTGGTGTCGGATGCAGCGTGAGCGACGACCGGACGGGCGACGTCTGTACGTGCGACCGGAAGAGCTCGATCGCCGCGACCAACGGCGGTGGCACAGGGATCCAGTAGAGATCAATGGCCCCCAGCGGTCCAATGGCGTTGTGGACTACCTGGAAAAGAGGCGACAACGGCGTGCCGGCGTTGTAGGCTTCCATCAAGGACGGATCGTTGTGGCCGAAAAACGTCGGCGTGTCGCGCACCAAACTACGGTTCTTGGCAGCGCGAAAGGCGTTGTCGAGGCACGAGAACAAGTACGACGAGACCCACGCCATGCCCAGCGCCGTCGACGGTAGCGCGTGCAGCACGAGCGGCTGGTCGAGCCCGAGCGCGCTGCGCAAGAGCACTGTGTCGTGGAGACCGATTTGCAGTCGATTGGCCCACTGCAACGTGAACGACGAGCAGCCATGCCGTTGCCACACGTCGACTTCGTCCTCGATCGAGCGCCATGGCACGTCGTAGAGTGACTTGACCCAGGCGCGTCCGGCGGCCGAGGACGCCGCGATCGGGTCGCCGATCGAGCGCTGGAATCGTGCCACGTCGTTCCATGCCGCCATATCGACGTTGCGCAGAATCGCTTCCAAGTAGACGGCAGCGTTGGAGGCGTAGGAGTTTTCGCAGCGCATCTGGCGAGCGGCCGTGTGGCTAAGTGCCCAGCGCCGGTCGAGGTCCGCCCAACAGTACGCCGAAACCATGTTCGTGAGATGGGCCGTGTGAAGCGCCCGGAGCCCAACGACAGCCGAGTGCAGCGACGTCAAGTCTTGGTACATGAGGCGTCGGGGGTACGCCGGCGGCGTGGCCATTGCGTCGCTCGGGAGCAACGCAAGTGCCGTGAGATCCAGGGACGGCCAATTGGCGGCGAGTAGTAAGCGTCCTCGCAGAATCCCCGCAAGCGGCAGTGCTGTGTGCATCGACTGCCACCCGGGCCAAAAGACGTCGTCTTCCAGGTACGTTAGGGTCCAGTTGCCAAAGACGAACGTGATGGCGATGCAAGTGCCAGCATACGCAAAGCCAACCACGTCGCGCAGCCAGTGACGACGACGGGGCGAGAGCAGTACACCGTGGTCTGGCCACACGCGCATCAGTGGCACTTGGTACCGTTGTAGAGGTGTAACCGGTGGTCGTCGCTCCAGTTACAATATTGGCCCACCAACCACGTGATCCATGGTGTCTAGCCGTTTGTCGTAGCACATTTTTGACAGAGAAGCGCACGCGAGATGGACTTCAAGAGTCCAGAGTACGTACACGCACCCCACGCTTCGGTGCTCGTTCGCAAGCTCGTGTGCCACCGTTTCGTGGATGAAGACATCGCCCCATGCGACCGAGCATAGCGCAGTTCGTAGAGCGTTTGACTGTAGCTAGGTATCTGGATCGACTCGAATCGGATCCTCGTCCGGCGCGATGCGTAGTACATATACACTCATCAATCCTCGGCTGTTCCATTCCCGATGCAACGGACGACGACGGACTTTTCGAGAACATGACCAAAGGCCCCCGTCGTTCGGTCCACAAGACCAAGCCGCTCGATTGCCGAAGCCTCTCCTGCGTGGGTCGGCGTCTCACCGTGCGACGACGCATGCCACGCGTCGTGACGTGTCGAACGTTCGCCGAAGCCGTGCCGGAGCCAAGAGAACTGGGCCCGTTGACTGCCACGTATCCGCCACGCCATTGGGCTCTCGTTATCCGGACGCGGGTGTCGCGGGCCTGGAGGTGCCACGTGCGACAAACCCGCATCCGGATAGCGACCGCCATGGCCCGGAGGTCATTTTCGAATTTGGATTTTCGGGCGATCTTGGATGATGATGGCACGCTTGACGACGCTCATGCTCTGCGTGCTGATGGCGCTTACGGTCGCGGCCAAGGACTACTACAAGATCCTCGGCGTGGCCAAGAACTTCAACGACCGGCAGCTCAAGAAGGCCTACCGCACGCTCGCGCTCAAGTACCACCCCGACAAGGTCGACGAGGCCGAGCGCGAGACGGCGCAAGCCAAATTCCTCGAGATCTCGGAAGCCTACGAGGTGCTGAGCGACCCGAAAAAGAAGGAAGAGTACGACTTGTACGGCGCCGACGGACCGCAGCAGCAGCAGCAGCAACAACAGCAACAGCATCCGCACGGCCATCGTCCTGGCGGCGGCGGCGGCTTCCAATTCCGCGGTGACCCGTTCGAGATGTTCAACCAGTTTTTTGGCGGCGGCGGCGGCCGGCGTGGGCGCGACCAGCCCCACGAGTTTCAGTTCAACAGCGGCATGGACGGCTTTGGCGGCTTTGGCCAACAGCGGCAGCACCCACAGCGCGGTCCGCCGCCGCCGCTGTACGCCAAGGAGTCGGACGTCACGCGGCTCTCGCCCAAGAAATTTCCAGGCAAAAGCGCCAAGAACGAGTGGCTCGTGCAGTTTTACCGCGCGTCCGATAAAAAGTGCATCAAGTTCAAGCCGGCAATGGAGTCGATTGCCAAGGATTTGCGGGGCCGCGTCAAGGTCGGCGCCGTCGACTGCGACAAGCACGCGCAGCTCTGCGAGACCCACGGCGTCCGGTCGTCCTTTCCGAGCTTTGGTTACGTCCACCGCGGCGCGTTCACGCCCTACGACGGTGACCTCGACGAGTTTTCCGTCTACAACTTTGCCTTTGAGAAGTATGCCGCTCGACTGCGGGCCAAGCGCGCGGCCGGCGACGTCGACGAGCTCCATGGTGGCAACCAAGGCAAGCTCTGCAACCTCGGCAAGGACGCCGAGGCGACGAGCATGCTCTGCGCCATTTTTGTGCTCCCGAACAAGCCGTCGGCGGCGATGAAGGACCTCGTCAAGGCCACGGCAGCCAAGTTCAAGGCATCGAAAGGCCTTCACGTGGTCTATGTACACGCAAAGGACCAAAGCCGCGTCCTCTCCAAGCTCCAGGCCCCGCAAGCGCCGACGCTGCTCGTTGTCCGTGGCAAGCCAAAGCAAGTCCGCGTTGGCGTGCTCATGGGCCATTTGAACGAAGCCCGTGTTGGCGCGACGCTCGAGCGCGCGATTGGCGGCGACCTGCCCATGCAGGCGCACCCCGCGTCGGTCGTCGACTTCAAGTAGACTGCTATATAAACTATATTAATGTGTTGGAAACTTTTGTCTTTTGATCCCGAGATGCTGCCCAAAGCCCTCCTCGATGGTATCGCATGCCCAAAGGAGTCAAAAGAAGTACAATGGAAAATGCGTCTATATGGGAGAGATTATAGAGAAAAGAGGCGAGCACGAGAAACGAGCCCCACGACAGCGCTGCCAATCTGCAATCTAAAGCAAGTGGTACAAGGCTTCGTCGACCTTGGTGAGCACCTTGCGCGCGATCACCGAGTCGGGCTCGAGCCGAATGAGCTTGGCCGCCGTGTCGTGCGCGAGCGTCCAGTCGCGCTGCCGCACGGCGCACGTCGCGAGGCCGCTGAGCGCGCGAAAGTGACATGGTTTGAGATCCAGAACGCGCTGGAAGAGCTTTTGGGCTTCACCAAAGTGCTCTACGGCCACATATCAGCATCGAACGGTGGAGGCCATGAGCGCAGTACCGTCGGCGAGCGTCGCCATCGCGAGCTTCTCGAGGGCGGGCGCCCAGTCCGGGTACGTCTCGACAAGGTCGTGCAAGATGGCTTTGCCTTGGTCGGCGGCGCCGCCTTCGTACACCGCCATTGCGTCATCGAGCGCGGCTTTGGCGACCTCGCCGGCCTCGTTGAGCCAAATCGACTCGAGGGCCACTTTAGTAAATCGGACAATGGTCGTGTCGGCGCTGCGGAGGTACTGTGTCAGTAGACTCTCGTCGGCGTTCTGAAGCTGCATGATGGTGGGTAGCACCGGCGCGGGATGGGCCTCGACGTCGTCCGGGAACCGCTGTGCAAGCGCTTGCGACGGCACGTGCCGGCCGTGCTCAAACCCATCAAAGAAAAAGATCAGCGACGGGTTTGAAATCGCCTACACCGCGTCATGAGCCGAAAACAATAGTAGATGCGACCTACTGTAGGGATCTCCGCCATGTGCAGACGCTCCTGGGTCACACGGTACATCTTCCAGCGATCCCTACACACCATTTGATGGTCGACGCCAACGATATTCAAGCGCACTCTTCGTTCGTGCGGTCCGTGTGCAGTAGCACCGTGTACTTGATCTTGATGGCCTTCTTGCGCGTGTCCATGTACTTTAGCGTGGGGTAGTACCAGTTGCAGATCACACCGCGTCCGAGGCCTTGGACGTCGACGACGTCGCCGACCTTGAAGCGCATCGACGGCATCCGACGCTAGTCCTTTCAACACCTCTTCGACTCGACAGATCGACGGTACCTTGGGCGTGAAGGCGCCATTGGAGACGCAGAGCTCGATGAGTGCGTTGTGGTCACCGAGCGCGCGAAGCGTCGAGAAGCCGCGGTCGATGCGCTCGGTGTCCGCGAGGCGCGATGGCGTCGCAAACTTAAGGTGAATCGCCGAGACAACGTCCTTCCACGTCATGGCCTGCACGTCCGTGGGCGAGAGCACGTCGAGGTGCAGGCGAAAGCCTTGCTCGCGCTTCCAGTCTTCCTGGACGCCGTCGTAGGGCAGCAGGCCGCCAGAGCGCACGCCCGCGTAGATGGACTTGTTGGCGATCTCGTTGGCATGGCACGTCTTGGCCAGCCGTAGGAGGGCGCTACGTCAGGTATAGATGAGGCGACGTCGCGGCTACGAAGCGGACGCGTACCGGTACAGGCGCGGGACCAGGACGCTCGTCGCCGCCATTTGAGATTGCTGTTGAGCTCGGACCAATCACAAGCGCGGAATTGGCCTTTTTAATTCGATAGTGAAATCCAGTCATCTTTGATTTCGGCCAATTTG
The DNA here is from genome assembly GCF_000151545.1 of Saprolegnia parasitica CBS 223.65. Taxonomy (NCBI): domain Eukaryota; phylum Oomycota; class Saprolegniomycetes; order Saprolegniales; family Saprolegniaceae; genus Saprolegnia; species Saprolegnia parasitica. Next base: position 242,507 of record NW_012156438.1, read on the forward strand.
GAAACAGGCCGACTGGATATTGCCCGGATCTTGACCGTGCTGCCAGCCGCAGCATCTTCCTCCGCCATCGCAGCAGCATGGGCACGCACGCAGCACCGATCGACCTCTCGTACATGGACGACGACAGTCTTCTCGACGAGTACGACGACGACGAGGCCAAGCCCGCGCCAAAAGGCCATGCGTCCAAGCCAACCGACGCGAACGACCTCGACGACGACGACGACGCCGACGACGATGAGATGGTACAGGACGCTCCTTGATGACGCGAAGCACAAGCTTCTCATGGCTCCCGGTGCTATCGATAGTGCTCGATCTGCTTGGACGCGGTGACGCTCGAGGCGCAGGGCCACCTCCTCAAATGCGTGCACTGCTTCCACTTTGAGTGCATCTTCAGATGGGCCAAGGTCACAAACCTCTGCCCCATGTGCAAGACGCGCTTTACGAGCATCGTGCAAAAGAACGTCCATGGCGTCATCACGAAGCGGACGCCGATCAAGCACGCCAAGCAGGTGCACGACGACGACTCGAGCGCCGACCTCGCGCACGCGAGCAATCTTCTCAACGAGTTTGCATGCATGCTCTGCGGCAACGGCGACAGCGAAGAGACGCTCTTGCTCTGCGACGCAGACAACTGCGAGGCCGCGTGCCACACGTTGTGCTTGGGCCTTCCCGGCGTCCCGGCCCAGAGCTGGTTCTGCCCCGAGCACGAGCACCGGCGGTCGTCGGCGCGCCGGCAGGCCACGACGCTCGCGTCATTGCGCGCGTCGCGCAGCGGTCGCACCCGCCGATCGGTGCCACTGCGCCGACGGACGCCGTTAGAAACCCGCCTCGGCGTGCGTCGTGGCCAGCGTGTGCCACTGCCGTTTGAGCGCGAAGTGTCGCAATACTACTCATCCGAGCCCGCGTACCACCCGCGGTCGGTCGCGTCGACCGAGATGCGTCGCATGCAGGAGGAGGCTGCGCGCATCCTCGAGCGCACGCCTGCGACCGCGGCACTCAAGCGCAAGCGCGAGGCGGACGCCATGTGGGCGGAGAGCGCGCGGGCGCGGCAGATGATGACGCTCACGCCGCATGCGACGCCCGTTGTGCGCGATTTGCCGCCAGCTGCGGCGGCCGCGCCGGCCCCAAGAGCGTCGTTCCGGTCCCAGTTTGTAGCGCTGCGCGACGCGATGCGGCTGGCCGAGGCCAAAGACGCGTCGACGGCCGTCTACAATGTACCCGCGGCCGCCAAACTGCGGCTCTTGCCGCAGGTCAAATCGTTCTTTGAGGCGCTCAACCCCGCGCAGCAGCGCCAAGTGCTCGAGTGGCAGGTGCTTCCGATGCTGAAGGCGTGGTTGTCGCCGTATGGGCCGGGCCGACCGCAGCACCAGCTCGTCATGGACGGGCTCCTCACGCTCCTGGCCAAGCTGCCCATATCCAAGGAGCATCTCAAGCAGGTAGCGATGCGACTCTGCGACGGACGACCACTGAACGACGCACTAGAGTGACGGACTCGGCCACTTGGTGCTACAGCTCACAAAAGACCCAGGCCCGTGCCAAGCGACGGCGCGCATCGTCTTGGACAAATGGAAGCAACTGGTGGCCAAGCCGGCCGCGGTAACGTCGACAGTCGCGCGCCGCCCGCCCCCGCCCATGCTTGCGCTGCCCGTGATCACGCCCATGGTACCGTCCTCGACGACTAAAAAGTCGCCGTCCGCAGCGCTCAAGACGCTGCCGTACTGCGATGTCATCGTGCAGTTTGTCAAGCAGCTCGTGTACCCCCGGCTGCGCGACGGACGCTTGGCGCGCGATCGGTTCACGGCGATCGTCAAGGAAACCTCCAACGCGTTCGCGGCCGAAGTGCCGCACCTCTCGGCGCCCGTGGTAGACGCCGGCACCCTCACGCCTTTTGCCCAGCGCCGGCTCACGCAGCTCGTCGAGCGCGCCTTGCTCTGAAAGCAGCAGGACAGTATGTATCTAATATTGTCGCCACAGCAAGACCCGCTTCTCGTACTAAGTTAACGCCCACCTTGGAGATGCGTGCCGTTTGTGTTCCCGCCGAAAGCGTCGCGATCCCTATAGCGTCGAGGGACCTACAGTTCAGCGGGTTAACCCAGGCATTCGGCTGTGTTTATAGGTAGTCGTGCTAAACTTCAGCAGCGCCTCGTAAGACGACTCGGTCGTGATGATGCCCGGCTCTACCAACAAGACTTGTGTAGTTGTCTCCAGTCCTATCTAAGGAGCTTCCAATATGAGACATCTTCGCCAAGTGCATAGACAGGCAGCGTTGGACACACGTCAGCATGAGAGCTGGATCCGTGAACGAACTAAAACATACATTGTATCCACGGACGTGTCATTCACACGCTCATGTCGGTCGCCCAACACTACGTCAGAGCCGTCGCGTCGGGCGCTGTGCTGTGTTGCTCGCTGCGCGCGTCTGGGTCGTCCGCCGCGTTCAGAAATATTAGGAGGCGCTCCGGAGAGCGGCCGTGCAAACACCGTCGAGAATGCATAGCTGTCGAGTCCCACGTCGACAATATGCAAACACACATGTTTGCTTCATGCGTCGAGTTGCCAAGGACAGGTTAACCTACCCCTAACCTATCCCCAAGTGTGTCAGGCAACACTGTCGTCCCTACGACGTCGACCTTGCAGACACTTGGTTGCTGTTGAAGTGAATCATAGTCTACTGTAGTGGACTAAATCATTCTAAACCAGATAATAACGTCCGACCAAGCCCATGATGAATATGGAGGGACACGATCGAGGCGGACAGAGACAGCCGCGTACAAGAGACCGCGGCGGCGATTCGTGTTGTGCTAATACACTGCAGAAGCCAAAAACGCCCAAGAAGATCGAGCTGTTCGAGCTCTTGTGCGAGTATGCGGTGCAGCGTCGGGCTCTTGGCGTCGAGGTTTTATTTTAATTCTTGGTACACCTACACGGATAAGGTTCAATTTGCAGGGCAGAATGACTGTTTAAGCGACACAATTCGTGTTGTACACGTAGTATGGGGTTCAAAGCTGTCTACGAGTTCGGTACGAGCCAGGCATGGGTGAGGAACGACGCTAAGGCGCCGAGCGTGAGGCCAAACGTGAGGCAAAGAACATGAGGGCACCCGTGAGTGCCCGTTGGTGAGGCGCGACGCTATGCGCACTCTGCATCATGGCCAAGCTCACGACGAGACCGTTCGAAAATGCACACAGAAAAATGAGCACCAACGGGTAGGCGTCGTGGTCCAAGACCACGCGCGTCGTCGTTGCGGCCTGTAGGCGGCACAAGCCCAGGAGCGGCAGAAAGCCAATGCGAAGAAGCGACAAGACGACGAGACCGCGTCCTAACAGCAGGTGCGGCGCGACGCCGGCGACAATGCGGCCAACGAGATCGCCGGCGTTGAAGAGGACGAAGGTGAGCGGCGTGAAGAGCGACCGGAACGTCTTGTTGCTGCTCGACGAGACGACCGCCGACGTGAGCACAGGAAAGACCGCGAGCGAGAGAAAGAAAGCGAGGACGACCGACATGGCGTACGACCGGACGCGCCAGAGCACTTTGGCCGGGTTGAGGGTCACTTTGCCTTTGGGCGCGTCTTCCAAGAGGCTCTCGAGGGATGCGATGACGTCGTTGGAGGGCGGCGCCATGTAGAAGCGGGCGAGAGGCGACTTGAGGAAGGCTGCGAACGCCAGCATGGCCAGCGCGATCGTGACAAAGGCCGTGAGGAAGTACGAGAACGCGCTGTCGGTGGCGTCGTCACCGACATACCACCTCATTTGAAGCGTCGTTGGGTTGAGATGGAGGTACGCAATGCAAAAGGCGCTGAGCGCGACGAGGAAGCCGGCGAGGCTCTGGCCCGTCATGATGGCCTGCGTGTAGCGTTCCGGGAACGTCGCCGTGAGCTCAAAGAGGCCTTCCTGGAGGTACGCAGCGCAAATGGACGCGACAACGATGCTCGTCATCGTCATGTTGAAGAAGACCATGCCTACGTCTCATGCTAGAGATCCAAGCGAGATCGAGGCGCCATGTACCTTGAATGGACGGCGTCTTGACGAGGACGGTCGAGAGGAAGACGACGAGTGCTATGCCAACGAGCGCGACTGTGATCTTCACCGACGGCCGCGGAAGGTAGCTCCGGAAGCAGACCGTGTTGAGCGTGAGCACGCCGAGGGCTGTGAGGTTGAACGCCATCGAGAAGTAGGTCAGAAACGAGGTCGCGACCGGCGTGCCCGCGAGGCGCTGGCCAAAGTAGCCGTCCGCCGTGATGAAGACGTTCCACGGCAGAAGGGCGGCGACGCCCATGAGGAAGAGCACGAGGTATCCAGCATGGCAGCGGTCGGCCGGGGCGCGGGTCATGGTGGTCGGTCGAGATATCTTTCGCCCCGACGCAGCTGCCTGTCTTGCCTCCGGATATGAGAGAAACTCCTTATAAACAATAGAAGCAAATGGATTGAATCTGGTTAGTTTCTTCTTGAAGTTCGGAAACGTGGTCATTTGTGGCTAGAAATGGCGTGCGCCGAATTTAGAAAAGAAGGGCATTGCTCGTGCTGTAAGCCTCGCCCACTGACGCGGCGTCGTGTTTTGAGGTCTCCAAAGTGATGTTTATGATGGAGCCAAGTTTGAGCGATTTCGTTTTTGGACGCGTTGGCGGCGCATTTCTGGCACCTGTGACCATGTCCTGCGTTTTGCTGTGGAGTTTAATGGGACTGATTGGTCAATAATCGATATATATTTGACCAATCAAACGCTCATCCTGTTTTGAACGCGATGTGTCCAAGCAGAAAAGCACATGAGCTTGGACGGCGGTACATGAGCAGTAGAACGCAATGAATTAAGTGTCATGAGGTGGGTCAAGCAAGTGATACGTACAGAGTGCACTCTTCATGTGCTGGCACTGTCATGCAACCAGCAAACATTTGCGTACTGCTGTTGCAACTGCACATCCAGGCAGCGCAGTATTAGTACGAAGGAAGGGCGTACTAGTATGATTGGGTCCATCGATGGACAAAAGGTATACTTCAACGTCCGCGTATTGTTTTATTGTATTGTACACGCAATGGCTACTCCCGCGGCGACGTCGATGGGTTCGAGCTTGACAGGGCCTGGAACGCGTTCATCGCGCGGACGTGCCTGTCGAAGAAACGCCAAGAGGTCGTGGTCCTCATCTTTTTTGGCGGCTGCAAACGCGTTATACGTGCAGCCGTCGTCGCGGTACTCGTGCAACAGCTGCACCATGGCCAAGTTGCCGTCCGCCGCCGCGGCGTCCATCGCGGCTTTCGAGCTTTTGCCAAAGTCCCGCTCAAGCAACTTTGTCAGCAGCGGCACGCTTTGCAGGCGCACGGCGTTGTCGATTGCGTAGACGTACTTTTTGTTGGTCGGTGGCAGTGCGAGCATGTCGCGCTCGGGGAACGCAGCCAGTAGCTCGAGGGCCAACTTGACGTCCTTGGCAGCAACAAGCTTGCACAGGACGTAGCCGCGAAAGGTCTCCACTTCATTGTTCATGGGCCGTGAGAAGAGTTGTCGGAGCTTTGTCTTGTGCTTTCGGAATGCCAGCGCGAGCGACATGGAGACACCTGTGCCTTGATACGCAAAGATGATGGTCGCGAGACTCGGGAGCGTGAGAACGTCGTACGCAGCCCGGGACTTGGATGGAGACAACATGGAAGAAAATGAAAATTGATCCACGGTGGATGTGCTTGCTTTGGATGCGATCCAAAGACACTGATATTTTTGTCGTCGAGGGCCGTCGCTTGGTAACTTTTTTGCCGTTCTTGAAGTGGACACGATGCGTATCGTTGCCAGCGCAGGCCACGTCCCACCCTTTTATCATGAGATGACTTGGCCAGCGCTGACGGCGAGCAACAACTTTGTCCATTTTATTCTTTGGACCCGCGTCCGTGGTTCTTTCGACAGATTGTTTATTTGTAGTAGATTAAGAATACCGTATCTAGCAAAGCGATGTCACTGTCACCTGGGTCTTCCGCTGACCGACGTCGCACTCCATGTTTTGGCGACGAAATGGGTGCGTTCCCTCGCAGTGGGCCGTCCATTTGCTCAAACACGCTCCAGAAATATTGATGCTTCGTCACAACACAACAATCGCACATATTATATAGACTTACTATCTTATTGGATCGCACATCCGTCGGCGGGATCGCGCTTCAATGGGCCAGTGCAGTGTCTGTCTTGCGGAAGGTTGCGGTTCAGAAAGGCTAAATATCCCGGTATCCGCGCTCCCTCGCGGCAGTTGAACGCCCGGTACGTGCACCCGTCGTTTCGGAACTCGTGCAAGAGCCGCACCATGGTCAAGCTACGGTTAAAGGCCGCAGTATCCGTGGCGCCTTTCGAGCTTTTGCTTAAGTCCCGCTGCAGCATTGTCTCAGCAGCGGCACGCTGTGCGCGCACGGCGTTGTCGATCGCATAGACGCACATGTCGTCGGTGGGCGGCAGCGCGAGCATATTGCGCTCGGGAAACGCAGCCAGTAGTTCGAGGGCCAACTTGACGTCCTTGGCTGCAACAAGCTGGCACAGGACGTAACCGCGGAGGATATTCACGGCTCCGTCAATGGATCGCGAGAGCCGGCGCCCGAGCTTCGCCTTGTGATGCTGAAACGCAAGGGCAAGCAGTGTCGAGAGACCGGCATGCTGGTACGCAAAATGGCGGCCAAGAGAATGGGCTGTGAGAGAACAGCGAAGGCCACGCGTCAACGTGAGGCTTTGGACGAATTGGACATGGAGGAAATATGAAATTGGCGTCGGCGTTGCGTCGGCGTTGCGTCCGAGCTCATGTCCAGAGCATCACTATATTGCCGCCGTTGTGCTACACGGTTTACAGCCGTGTGCAACTCTATTGTTGTTCGCGTGTTGATGGTGGAACAGGGCTCGGGTTGCCAAACTGTGTCGAGTGCAACGGATGCAGAATAGGATAGTCATCGTTCGGGTCCAAAAGGCCCGCTTGCAGAAGTTGCATGTGCTGCGCGGAGAGCGCGACGTTTTGCATGCTCATGAGAACGCCGCCCTCGCGAGACCAACGCGCGGAGCCGCCTCTCCTGACTGTCGCGTTTTCTGGTTGCGGGTATGTGTCACCGCGCAGCCCCAAGTACCACGTCGTCGACGTTGCAACCATCCTGCAACAACCAACCTTCATGAAAAGATCAAGCAAATTGGCCGGTGACATTTGCTCGTCGGATGAGTGGATCGTGCAATACGCCTCGACTTGCTGCGTGTCAGCACACCAGCACACACTACAATTGCCATCGCGCTCACTTGGACAAAATGGGAACACAAGACGATAAACAACGCTTGATCCCAGAGGCTGCTCCACAGGAGTTTCTGGCTCATCCGGATATTTATTTCTTATGCGGATTCTAAAATAGAAATCCTTGTCGCGACAGAGCAGTTGGTAAACTGCCAAGCATGAGCGGGAAGGTGGAAGCCGTGACACAGCCGCCGCTGCCGCCCGAGATCGAAGGATACCTCTACAAGATGAAGCGGCAAACATATCCTTTCTACGATCCCTACCTCCTTTCTATGAGAGAATACCTTTCAGTGGTCCTTGACACCCCCCTTGTACAGGCCTGAGCAACCTCACGGGCAGCTGGAACCGGCGCTGGTTCTACATCGACAAGAGACACAAGGCGTTTGGCTACGCTATCAACAACACGCAGCCGCGCATGAAGAGTACGTGTGTCCATGTGCATTTCCAACGCGAATGCGATTGGCGTAGATGCGATCTTCCTCAACGACATTACGGCGGTCGTTGTCTTTGACGAATATTGCTTCCAGGTCGAGGCCAAGAGCCGCAAGTTCTTCCTCAAGGCCGAGAGCAAAACGAGTGCTGCGTGCTGGGTCAAGACGCTCGACGCGTACCGCACGCAGCAGCTCCTGTACGAGAAGCACTTGGCGTCGACGCCGATCGTGGCACCGGCCAAGACAATGCACCAAGGCCCGGAAGAGGCCTCGCCGCCGCGCGAGGCCAAGCACACGAATCAGCGCAGAAGTAGCAGTAGCAGCAAGCGCCGCGCCGAGGCCAAGCGAAGGAGCTACGACGACGACGATGACGTCGAGTCGACGCCGGTGCAGGCGTGGAGCATGACGTCCGACGACTCGGACGACGACAAGTAAGACAGCAAAGCTGTATAAACCATGGATACATCAATATATATTTGTACATGGCTCATTCCATCTCGCGCTCGAAAGGGCTGCCTGACGAACGTCGAAAAATCGGGTTTTGTTCGGAAGACGATGACACGTCGAAAACGTTAACGCCACGGGCAAATTGGGTCATGGGGAGACCTTTTGTGCATTTTCAACTCATCAAACAATTAACCCACTCCGCAATCAAACGCTTTTTGGGTTGAAATCGAGTTAAACTAAACACCTCATGACTTGCATAGCGCTACGGTACGCTGCCCATCGCGAAAAAAGCTTTGACGTCGGCGAATCCTGCACGATTCGCTGATATAACTTGTGTAGAATTTAAAGATTGAACTGTACTGCGCACCTTCGATCTTAGTTCGCTAGTCGTCAAGGTTTGGCTTTGTTGCCGCCGTCCTTGCGCGCTGGATGTTGTACTTTTGTTGCAAGAAGCGCTTGGCCATCGTGTGCACAAACCAGTCGCGGTCCGCGCGCGAGAGACTGCCGCAGTCGGCCGACCGCTTCCGCAGCGTCGGGTACTCGTACAGAAACCACGAGCAAAACTCACGGACGCTCACGTCGCCCGACTTGTCGTTGTCGATCATGCTCACCACGTCGTCGAGCTCGTCGTCGACCAGCGGAATCCGAAGCTTGGCAATCACCACTTTCGTATCGTCCCTAGTCCAAGACATCGACGCCTTTTTCAGGGCACACAGCGAGGGACTACCGCGAGATGGACCCGACACCCATGGGGTCGAAGAAATCAAAGAGGTCTTGGACTTCCTCCTCCAGCCGAGCCTCGAGTGGTAGCTCCATTCGTGCCTTGACGCGGGCTTTCATGCGCGCACCGAGGCCGCGCTCCTCCTTGGCGAGCATGGTTTTGCCGTGTCGACTTGCGAGGAAGGTGTCAAAGGACTCGGTCGTCGAGATGTCTCCCCACGCACTCACGTCGTCGGCCGTCGCTGTCTCCGAGTCGACGGTGGCGTACCGCGCTTGAAGTGCGTGCACGTGGTCCAAGAGCTGCTTGGTCGACAGTGCAGTCGGCTGCTTTGGCCCCTTGAGGCGCCGCCACCAGGTTTGTAGGCGACGTGCGGCTTGATACTGGCGCATACGAAGCACTTTTCGCCGCGCGAGGTACATGCGACCGACGCTCTGGATGCGAATGGCGGCGTCGCGCTGGCGCCTCCGCCGCGCGAGCTCCCGGCTCGCAAAGATGCACCGAACGCGGCACTGCAGCACAACGGCCGCTGCGCTCAGGTGCGCGCGCTTGGCCTTCGCGTCGTCGGCGTCGCGCTTGAGGAAGCGCGCGGCGGCAATGAGCAGGAGTAGATACCGCAGAAGCGTGTTCAGTGGCGGCGACAGTTGCGGCAACAGCTGCAGGAGCGAAAACGACGTGAGAAAGGTCCGGCACTTGAACGCACTGGTCCACACGCGGTTTCTCAACTTTGGATCAAACGGGTCGCTCTCAAAGAGATATGTGGCAGCTTTCTTGGAGAGGAAAAGTTCCAATGCCACCTACACAATCAAAAAATATGCGGAAATTCGATAGGGGCACGAGAATCGAACCCGGGGCGTCGTAATGACGTCGCGCTTGACGCCGCAAGCGACCAATGCGGCGGTAAACACGGTACCGATAACATCCGGGCACGGTGTCGGTGGCACGGCGACGAGCGCATCGAGGTGCACCCGAGCTTCGTGCTCGATGCTTAGTCGGCCGGCCCCATACGTCGTCCGAGACGCTTGGAACCACATGTCGAGGAGGTACCCCACGGTGCGTTCGTTGCCCGCGGGCTTTTCGCGGAACCGAAGCGCGGTCGTCGACGCCGTCGCGATCCAGTCGACCATCGTCGTTCGCGCGACCGACGAAGCGTCGTCCAGGATACCAGGGACCACAAACACGTCGAGCAAAAGAAATTCATGATGCGGGAGCCGGAGCAATACTTCGTGGTGCACAGCACTAGTTGGCGCCTTGGTGACGACATCGGCGACGGGTGTTGGCGCCAGCGCTGGTTGTTTCGGCTTTGGACGAAAGCGCGTCGTGAGCTTGGACGCCTTTGCCGGTGGCACGGAAGTTGCCGGTGGCGGCACCGTTGTCGTCGTCGGAGCCGGCGTCGCAACGGCAACGACGGCCGGAAGAATCGTTGCGACCGCGACGGGTACGTCGTTGGCAGCAAACGCGATGAGACGGGTGGTTTGCTTCTTGGACTTTTTTAGCGGCCCAAGCGGGTACTTGGCTTCGTTGGTCGAAATGGCGAGGACAGGCAATGGCGATCCGCGGGCCACAAACCCGTCTTTGGCCTGGAGCATCTCTCTCGCAAAGAAGAGCACTTCAATCGAGAGACTCTCAAGCACGAGAGCGGTAAAGGCGGCGACGTAGGCGTCTTGGGCCGTCGTGAGAAGACGACGAAGCGACGCAGTGTCCCTCTCGGAAAAGCTGCGTCCGGCTTTGCGGTAAAGCACGAACGCGATCCGGGGCGCGACCATCTTGCCGTCCATCATGGCAGCAAACGTAGGGTAGTTGCCACGGACCTCGAGCCCGGTGGCAGCCAAGATCGGATCCGGCGCCATCGATCGCGCATCGTCGAGCGTTCGCGGGCAGTTGGTCATGGGCAACCGAATGCAGTCGTAGTGGATGAGGTCTCGAACATAGTGTTTTCGACAGCGCTGCTCGTAGCAGTAGTGGCGCGGCGCCTTCACCGGCCGCCGGTTGCGATACTTGAGCCAAGAGAGCACCTCGAGCTCGCCGGTAAAGTCGGGTGCGAGGCCCAGCACGTGGCCGCTGTGCACGTGGGTCACGTCGCGGTACGCGGCAGCGAGCGTCTCGGCGTACAGCGCTTGCAGGTCCGAGCCGACGCTGACAATGCGGTCACGGCTGTAGCGCTGGTGCGTGTCTTCATACAGCGCCGCGAGCCGCTGCGATGCGTCCAGCAGAAACGACAAGACGTCTTTCTCCAGCTCGTTCTTGGTCGTAAAGCAGTGGACGCCAAAGCTATCGACCGCGAGGACGCCGAGCGTGCTGAGTGGCACGACGGCATACGCGCGCGTCGCCCGACGACTGGTGCAGAAGCGCACAGTTTTGCCCGTTTGTGCACTCAGGTGGTTGATGACGATCGGCTCTTGGGTGCGAAGGCACTGAAAGCTCAGGAGGTCTTCCGATTCCAAGACCACGTTGCGCATGAGGCTCTCGCGGGACGCACTGCGAAAGATGAGTCCATCCAAGTCCTTCGTGGCAAACTCGGTGAAGCGCGGCTCCAAGTACGCGAGGTAGACGTCGGTGCCAGCGCCGAGTGCGTCGGCGATCGCATCGAGGCACGCATCTTGGGTCGCGTGCAAATTCGCATACGCGTCGTGGCTGGGCCGCTGGAGCGTGTCGTCTCGGATGCTGTCGAGACGGACAAGTGCTTTGCGACGCGCGACGTCGGCGGCCGCGCGGTGACTGGCGAGTGTCAAGGCATTGTCGATGAGCGGTTGCAGTCGCTTGAGCACGTCGAGGTCATGCGGCCAGTCGACGCCCGGTAGCCGCGTCAGCAGTAGCACGCTTTTAACGACTTGAGGGCCCACGACGTACGGGTCGTGCATCGCAAGGGGCAGAAGCAGCGCGTTCGTCTCGGGAATCGACTCGGGCGTGTCGACCGCGCGCATCTGGTCGACGTCGTCTTGCCGCAAGCTTGGCGACGTCGGATGGATACGACTGGAGGCTGTAAACTGCGGCAGCGGCGGGTGGTCGCCTTCAAAAATGTACCAGACGTCGATGCGGATCGCCGACGGAATGTTGGACGCCAGCTCGTCGCTGATGGTCGCAAAGAGCGTTTGAAAGCTCGAGCGGTTGCCAAGAAAGACCGACGAGAGCACGCGCTGGCTCTCGTGGAGCCGCTTGGTGCGCACGACCGACCCAAGGTGTGCGCCGATGGCCTCGAGGCAGGACACAGTGCCAGCCTCCGGGATCGTCGCCGTGTACGGGCCGCCCGCCGCCCCCGCAAAAGACGTCACGGCGAGAACACCGAGATACGGAATCGGGACAGCGACAAACGCGCCTGTTTGGTCGCTCACGACGCGAGCGATGTCAGCTTCGTCTTGAACGTGGGCGGCGACAACGGGCGCTTGGTGCTGGAACGCGGCAAAGATAGGGGACGACGCGTCGATGGTATGGACCAATGGGCTCTCGGACGCCATCGTGACGCGCATCTCGTTGCTAAACGGCGTGACCATGGCGACGTACCCCTTGGCGCCGGCAAAGGTGGCATGGACGAGTGCGAGGCACGCGGCGTGGACGTCGCGCTCGGACGGTCGGGCGTTGTCGCTGAGCACAAGTGCGTTCTGCACACCCCGTTCGCGGAGCTGGGCGCGGTACGCTGCAGTTTGCGCTCGCGTGGCTTCCAATCCGGTCGCCAACGTCTGCCCGCATCGCACGAGAAAGTCTTCGACGCCCATTTCGGGCTGGGACTCGTGCGGTGGTCCGTATGCGCTGAGATCGTCGAGCGCTAGGACACCGAGCGTGCCAATGGGCACGGCCATGTACGGCAAAACCAGCGCGTCGGGTCGGCCAAAGTGCCGAAGCACGCGGAGCTGCGAAGCTTGCGTGAGCACAACCGGCGACTGCGACGCAAGAACCTCAAAGCCAACGCCGCCTTTCTTCCCGCGCACGAGCTGTTTTCCGAGCATGTGGCTATTGGACGAGGCTGCCGTGAAGACGATGCGGTCAAGTGCGGGTTGCCGCAGCCCAACGTACGCGTGGCACCCCGTCAGCGTCGACGCCAGCAGCGACAGCGTCCTGTGCTGCAAATCCAGACGCACTTCGGCGCTCTGCTCGTCGTGTGGCGACACGAGCGGCAATGCGATCGTTTTGTGCGCTGTGACAAACGCGTCGAGCGCCTCAAGGCTCGCGGCGCGGGCCCGCACCCGGTCATAGCGCCCGGCGAGGCGCTCGATGCCACTTGAGAGAGTGCGTGCAACGGTCTCGAGAAAAGCCGGCTCGGCGGCAAAGCAATAGTGCGCGGGTAGCGCCGCCGTGAGCGCGACGATGTGGGAGGTCGTACACAGCGCGGGCACGAGCGCTGTGAGAAACGGTTGGTTGCCGAAAATCACTTGGTAGGCCGCTTCGAGCGTCTGGCGCAGGTTCTTGCTCGACTCGATCGGCGCCGGCGGCTCGGACAGCGTCTCGACGTACTTGACATCCGCGCTGCAAAGCGACTTGCTCAAGAGACTCGGCGATGACGTCACGCGCGTCACGATGGCAGCCAGCGTCGCGTCGTCGAGTTGGTGGTACGTCTGAAATGTGGACCATCGGAGCTCGCGCAGGCGGACACGGGCGCCCTCGACGTACGCCAGGTCGAGTTGCGGCCAGTGCGTGACATCGTTGGTGTCGGCCACCACAGTGGGCTTGCCGTCGCTCTTCCGGATGACGAGAAGCCGGGCCTTGAGGACGCCGAGGAGCGACGACTGAAGGCACTGCAGCGCCGAGGCAAAGACCTGCGCGGGCGCTGCAAACGCGTCGGCGTCGACAATGTTGGCGAGCGCGTGCAGGCGCGCGGCGCGGCGCTTGAGCCGGAGCGCGGCGGCCATGCCGCGGGCAGCCACTTCCAGAAATGGCATCACACCATGCTCGGGGTGGCTCTCGTCGGTTCTGCCTTTCTCGACCGAGCGAAAATCAAAGACAACGAGCACGCCAACGAGGGCGTCGTCGTGGAGGAGGGGCAATAGCACGACGGGTAGCATCGCTTCGTCTTGCAGAAAACTCAGCCGCGCTACCGAGCGCAGAATTATCGGCGACCGGGAGCTCAAGCAGTCGGCGATTTCCGCAGCGTGCACGTCCAACTCCAAGCCGACGAGATGAGCGCCGCCGTGGTACGCGAACGTACAGCGCAATGACTTGGCCGAGGGCGTCAACTCCCAAACGGCACTCTGTGTGCCAGGAAGGCAGAGCTGTACCTCGTCGGCCATGCGACCGAGTAGCTCGTCCAGTGCTCTCAAGGCGTCGGGAGACGGCGTCATTGCGAGCGCGGCCGTCCACTGCCGCAGACGCGCAACCGCTTCCGTTCGCTGCAGATGGCGCCTCTGGCGTCCGCGCACGCAGCGCAGCGTCGTGTCCAACTCGGGTAGGAGCTGCGAGAGGAAGGTCACTGCGTCCGAGATGTCAGCGGCTTCATGGAGCGTCGTCACGATGACATACTTGAACTTGGGCTCGTCCGCAAAGGGCTGCACCCAGACTTTGGTCGATTGGGCCGGAAATGGCACGAGAAAATCACCGCTGTTGGCGTCGAGGCCGGCGAGGACGCCTTGGAGCTGAAAGTGCTGGGTGTTGAGCAAGCGCACCGGCAGTAGTCGACTCAGCGTGTGCCAATTCACGTCTTCGACGGCGCGATTGCTCCACGAGACCGAGTACGTCGTGGCTTCTTTCGGCCCGAGTGCCGGCGCCACGTGCACAATATTGCCCCGCAGCAGGGACGAGGATGTTTCTTTAAAGAGCGGGACGCGCTTCATGGCCTTCTCGCTGCAATGCACGAACGGCGCCAAGCGGTCCGACGGCACGTCGCACGCGCCTAGAAGCACCACTGTCGACTTAAGAAGCTCCATGGGCGACAGCAGCACGCGCCAGATCGCAACACCCGTGATGTTGAGAACGCAGTGGAGCAGCGCCTGGATCACAATGTGGTACAGATCGTACTGCGTGCACGTGCCGTCCTTGGTCGCCTCTTTTAAGCGCCCATGCCACTCCCGTCGGCGCGCGCACGCAAGGAGCGGGCCGGCCATATCGGCGACGCGGGTGAGAAACTGCATCGTCTCGGGCGCGTCGACAAAGCGCGCTGGTGTCTCCGGAAGGTGCAGCGGAAGGCCGGCGTTGAGACCCTCGATGAGCGACAGCAGCTTGGTCCGTGTGTGCACGCGGTAGACGCCCAGCGTGAACTCGAGGTTGAGGTCTTTGAGTGCCAATAGCGACGGACCGTCAATCTCGTGCTTTTGAAACGTGGGCACCACGTCGTCGAGGCCATACGTGCGCAGGAAGGCAAGGACGTCGAGCACGGTCATGGCGCCCGGGTGGCTCTGCCACGCGCACCGGGTTGCGTCGACGGCGAGGACGCCGATGGGGCAGCGGGCGCCGCACAGTCGGCCGGGAAGCGGGAGCGCCGCAAAAGGACCGCATCGGTGCGGGCCAAAGCTTTCGATCGCATCGTCGGTCGCAATGTCATCGCACACCACAATGTCCTAAACAACAATATTGTACGATCACGCATGCGTGCCATGCGTACGTCGTCGTCGATCGCATGAAATGAAATGCCCTTGCCGCTCGGAAGGCTCTTGCCGAGCATGTTGCTTCGGGGCGACGCGGCGGTGAATAAGAGTGTCGATCGCTTGGGCTGGAGCAGGCCAAGGTACACGTCGCAAAGGCCTTTCAAGCACGTGTCGACAAGATTAATCACTTGTCGTTGCAGCTGGACGACGGTCCACGAGGCACCGCCTTGCTCGAGCAAACGGAGCTTGGCGAGCGCGCGCTCGTAGCTCACCTGCGTGAAGATAAAGTCCTCGACCTCGGACGGGTACAAGTGTGCGTGGAATTCGGGGGTCGCGTGCTGCAAGAGGCGCGCCGTGCGAGCGTACCGCGCAAGCGTAATGGCGCGCGGGTCCGACGACACGAGCGCGTCGGCCTGGTTGGAGCGCTGGACGCCCCGCGCGCGCTTAAAGTGGCGGCGCAGCGGCGGCGGGATAAAGGTGTAGCCATCGAGCGCCCGACCTTCCTCTTCTGCGCGCTTGCTTGCAGCCTCGTGCGCGTCGGCCTCGGCAAAGACCGTCGCGTCTTTCCCCATCGCAAGATCTTCCAATTGGTCGCGCCGTTTCGTATCTGCGACATGCAGTTCGGTCCAAATGACGTGGCACACGGACAGACAAGCCGTCAATGTCGGACATATGCGTGGATGGTTCCGCGGTCGGCGTGCAGTGGTTTGAGGTGCGGAAGCTCGCATCCCACCGCAACGCGACTTCGATGCCCTCGAAAACAGTTGCTGGTACTCTGCGTGCGTTTGAGGCCAATCCATTGGGACACTTGAGGTTTCATTCAGATACATTGACGTCTCATCGAATGGTCGACGTCGCGGAATGGGGTCTCAGGACATGGTCGGGGCCGTCTTGACGTCAACTTTGCAAAGCCGAACGCAGCCAAGGATTTGCTCGGGCAGCTCGTCGTCCTCCTGGCCCTCGAGAACGAAGCCAAAGTCTACCACCATGTTGCCAAAGTGGTCAGTCACACCGCAGAGCCCCTTGCGCGCCACGTAGTTGAACAAGTGCGCGTCAATGTCGACCTCAAAGTACCCGTCGCCGCGGTAGAACCGGTGCTGTGGTCGCGTCAAGATGGGCTGTCCATTGTACGTCTCGAGCAAGTGCCGCTCCTATACATGCGACATCGATGTACAGCCCGTGCATTGGGCCACGCACGGTTCGACCGAGCGCTTGCTCGGCCGGGTTGACGACGATACCGATCGCCTTGAGGCGGTCGCGCTACAAAAGCAGCGACTGATTGGACGGTATGCGGGGTATCGATGACTACGATGATTGGGTCGTTGCCGTCGTCCAGAAATGCACGCAAGAGCTACTTGCGAGGTAGTAGAGATACAGATTGCCATGGATAGGGACGTACACGAATGGCGGGCTCGATGCACGGCGGTTCCATTTGCAGCTTGTCCCGAACAGCCTCGGGGATAGCATAGTACGTCACAAAGTTGAAGCCATCGCCGTCCCCTTGTTTTCACCCCACTGCAAACGAGATGGATTCGCAGGTTGGATGTACAGTAGGTAGTAGTACCAAAGGATTGGACGGAGCGTAGCAAGGCACTTGGCAATTGATGATGAGCAAGTCGCGTCTGCGAAGACAACTTGAGGATTTTATCAGGCGAGTTGCAAGTACGTGGACGTCGACGGGCGCATCGGAAGCTGCACAATGTTGCCGATGTTGTCGATCTTCGTGTCCGACTAGGTTTTTTGCTAGTGCGTCAAGAAGAGATACCAGAATGGAACAGGTTCGTACGCGGTACACGTCCGTCGCGACAAGGTCCAGTAGCGCTGGGGCCGACGGGCCCTTGCGTTTTGTTTTCCGGTACTGGGGGCCTACCACAAATGTGGTTCCCAAATGGGCGCAAAATTGCAGTACGCACCGAGGCGAAGGTTAAAGCGCGTCGCGTCCAAGATGGCCCACGACCCCGGCACACAGTCGTCGGCCGCGCACTGCGGCAACGAGCAGCCGGCATTCGCCTTGTTGCCTAGTACGGCCCTTGAAGATACCATAGCTTTTACACTACCAACCATTGATGGTGCCCAAGATCGGGGCCTTTGGCACAGTCTCGATCGTCGGCGCGAGTGCTGGGCAAGGTGGACCGTCGCTTAGCGGTTGCTTTGGGTTCGGAGACGTCGCGCCGATGCGAGTTTGGTAAAACCAGTAAACACACGCTGCGTTGAGCAGCCCAAGAACCCCCAAGAGCGTCGCGGCGTTGCCGTACCGAATCAGCGCTACGTCGCCACTGCATGAGAGCACGCCATTCGGTCAATGTACTACCGATGAGAAGGTTGGCACTGGCGAGCGAGCCGAGACTTATTGGTGGCAACGCAAACGCGTCCCAGGAAGGCACGGCCTCGACATAGTTGTTGAGGGCCTAGAATCGCAGCGATATCGATGCATGGCCAAGGAAGAGGCAGAGAGAGTACGGTGGGGCGGGGTGGTGGCGCGCTCACGGCGACATCCAAGGATGCGCTTTCTTGACCAATCGTGGCGGAGATGGCATTGGTCCACTCACGAAAATCGTCGTCCGACTCGGCGCACACAAGGAGCGACTTGACGCCAACCGAGATGTTGAAGCAGAACGGTGTTGGCGTGCCCGGGGGGAGGTCCCCCTGGATCGTCAAGAGGGCCCCGGTCCCGTGCAATTGCAACGCGCCTTGGGCATACGCGCGGTCGCGGTACTTGTAGTACGAGAGCACGCCATTCTCAAGCACGAACCAGCGCTGGTGCCACCGCCGACGCATCCATTTGCCCGTGTTGTGCTTGGTGAGGTACCCCGCCTTGGTCGAGCCATGCAAAAGCTGTGGCGTTGGCGGGACCTCGAGCTGTGACCGACTCTCGCTGAGCAGCGGCGCCGAGGCATAGCGGCAAGCTACACTCGTATGTTTGTCTGTCCTTGTCGTTCCGCGGCGCGGCGACTTGACTCTGGACATGGACTCGGCACGGAATGGCATTAGCCTCGAAACCAAAGTTCAGTAGGGGTTTCATGGCAGCGTTGACGGACGTTATCAAGGTGCGGTGACATCTGCGGTGCCGTTGTGTGGTTCGAGATCCTTTGAATTGAGAGTGTATATATATACTAGCGTTGAAACACTCTGTTCTTCTGGTGGTGGGCCCAACAACGCTGGCTGCAAGCGCAAGGTGCTTGAACTACCGGTGTGCGTCCGGCTTCCATCGAGTTGCAGCACTCGTCTCAAGCGCTAAAACTAGAAAACCAGAGCGGGACAGCACGAAATGCGCTGTCTCGAGGTCAAGGCAACTTGTTCTTAATTCCCTTGCTCGCGATGCTGCAATTTATTTTTTCGACGATTTGGGCGGGGCCAAAGACAGCTTGACGTGGGTTCATAGACGCATTGAGCTCACGAAATGCGATCGTGGCTGAACCTATGCGCAGTATTGTCCGAATGGCGTTGCGTGCGATACTATCGATCCGCTGATGGGGCTGTTTACGTCGCTGTCCGTGCGTCGGTGGAAGGTCGCGGACTGAATCTTGCGTTTCCGGATGTCCGGATACCGTGCCACAGCTTGTTCGCGAAAAGATATCGGGCCTGGCAGGCAGTAGGACGATGGCAGCGCACCAGGACTTTGTCGGTGCGATCATGGCCGTCATCGCCTCTGTGATCTCCAACCTCGGCGTGAACGTGCAGAAGTACTCGCATGCGTCCGAGGCCCTGCGGCCAGAGGCGAGCCAGCGCGCGTACATCCACCGGCCGGTTTGGTGGCTCGGGCTGCTCATGGTCATCGCGGGCAGCATCGGCGACTTTACGGCCTTTGTCTTTGCGACGCAGGCCCTCGTCGCGGCGCTTGGCGGCGGCTCGACGCTCATCGCGAACGTCGTCATCGCGCACTACATGAACAAAGAGACGCTCTACAAGACCGACATCATTGGCGTCATTTGGGTCATCGTCGGCGTCGTGCTCATCGCCGTCATCTCGGACGAAGACAAGACGTATCCGCTCGACGAGCTTGAAAAGCTCTTTACACGCCAAGGTATGACGGTGCTGATGATAGCGCAGGCGACGCATCTTCGGTAGGTTTCGTCGTGTACATTACGTGCGTTGTCATCTCGGTCGTGTGCATGCTGGCCAAGATCAAAGGCTCGCTCGCTCACACGCTCAAGAACCAGATCCGCTGGTCGCACCAGCGCCAGAAACAGATCCTCAAGGTAGTAAGTCGTCGGACACCTCGATGACAATGAGAGCATTTTCTCTAGAACAACGAAGCGCGCTTCCAGGACTTGGAGCGGCGCATGGAAGCGCTCGAAGAGCAGCTCCTCGCCGACTACGAGCGCCACGGGCCGCCCGACTCTGGCCACGTCTCGTCGCTGCACCAGCATTTACGCACACAGCGGCGGGCCCGCGAGCCGTACACGATCTCCGACCCGACGCCGGGCTCGACCGCGGACCCGCGCGTGCCGTTCTACTACGCCATCTGCTCGGGCATCGTCGGCGCCATCTCGGTGCTGCTCGCAAAGTGCTCGGCCATCATGCTTTCGCTGACGTTCCAAGGCGACAACCAGTTCAAGTACCCGCTCACGTACGTCTTTATCGGTGGCATGGTGCTCTGTATCCTCGTGCAAACGCATCTGCTCAACATGGCCACGTCGCTCGGCGACACGATGACCGTCTTCCCGGTCTTCCAAGCCTTTTGGATTTCGTTTAGCGTCATTGGCGGTATCGTCTTTTACGGCACCGCACAGACGTTCACGACCGAAAAGTGGGTGCTGTACCCAACGGCACTGCTCTGCATCTCAATGGGCGTCTACTACCTCGTGCAGCACCCGTCCAAACCCGTGCCGCTGCCGTCGCCGCCGCCCCAGAAGCCCGCGAGCCTCCAGTTTCAGCTGAGCCAAGTGCCGTTGGCAGATGCCGCCGACGTCGACGCGTGCTTGACGACGTCGCCGCTGCTGCCGCGGGACGACGCCAACGACGGCTACATGCGCCTCGAGAACGAATAGCCATCATTGGTATTTTGTGTCGTGCACTTGTGTCAATGCTGCTGCTGGCTCGACAAGCAAGACTAGAAGGCCCGTACGCTCTTCAAATCTTTGCCTGTCAACGGGGCTCAGACAGCAGGACCCCACACAGTCACTTGCACGCTCCTTGGTGGCAGTACAGGGATCGACCGCGTGAGCCAACCATTTCTGCCTTTGTCGTTGAAAGACTATTTAGGATGGACTTGGTTTTGGAAGAGAGTCAGATCGCGAGGCCTCGTTCGATCCTCGCGATGGTTTTGGATCGAGGAGGATGCGCGCCCACGACACCTTCGATGCTCCGATTGTTGTCGTGCCCAAGTCGTTCCAAGCTGAATGCGCGAGGCAATCATCGCATCAACGACGACAAGGGCTTGATTCTCCGGACAACATGGCTCGATTAGCGGACCAAGAATGTCGGTAAGCGCGACATCGAGGGACCCACGTTGCAGCCTGCAACGCGCCCGTCATCGTACGGACCGCCGAGTGTCCGAAAGCGCATGTGATGTCGTGTAACATTATGCCAGCCAATCATCAGCGCGTATCAAGGGACCCTACCCCTCCCATCTGCGATCCTACTCCAGGCATCGCGACGTGGCCGTCATCGCGTTGAGAGCGTGTCGAACGACCTCATTTCCAATGTCCTTGGCCAGGCATAAGCAGCAACAACAACCAAGTCTACGTCGATATGGCCCGCGTCAGCGGGACAGGCTGCTGCTCGACGTGCCGAACTGAACCTCGAGTGGCGCCATATCATAACGACGGTGCAGGTCAAGCCACCGGGCGCCAAGAGAAGCGTCGACAAGGTTGTTCTCAACGACGTGAGCGGGTCAGCGATGGCCGGCGAGTTTGTCGCGCTCATGGGTCCGTCCGGCGCCGGCAAGTCGTCGCTCCTCGACATGGGTCGACGTCGGGGTCCGTGCTCGTCAACGGCGCGCGCTGGTCCAAGGCGACGGCCAAGCAGACGTCGTACGTCATACAAGACGATATCTTTTACGCAACGCTCACGGTCGAAGAGCACGTTTTCTTCCAAGCCGAGCTCCGCATGGGCAAGCACTTTTTAAGTTTCGCGACGGAGATTCTGACCAACCCATCGCTCCTCTTTGCGGACGAGCCGACCTCGGGTCTTGATTCGGTCATGGCCGAGTCGGTCGTTCTGCAGCTCCAAAAGCTCGCGCGCGAAGGTCGTACAGTCATTGCGACGATCCACCAGCCGTCGTCCGAGCTCTACCCACTCTTTGACATCCTCTACTCGGTCTCATGAACCCACCCGACTATTTCATGAAGCAGATCGTCGCTGGTCAAGGCGTCGAAGCTCCAGTTGGCCGACACGAAATTCGACCTCGATGGCATGCTCGGGGCGACGAACGACAGTGCGACGTACGAAGCAACGCACCTCGGGCTCGCCGGTCAGCTCCGCGTGCTCTGCAAGCGCAACGTGACGCGGCTCGTTCGCGACAAGATCGCGTTCGGTGCGCGCGTTGGGCAGACCATTTTTACGTCGGTCTTTGCGAGCCTCATCTTTTGGCAGCTTCAGCTCTCGCAAACCAGCGTCCAGTCGTTCACAGGCGCGCTCTTCTTCGTCTCGACCAACCAAATGTTTGGCGCCGCGACGCCCGAATTCGTCGCGGTGCCCACGGAGCTCCCGCTCATGCAGCGCGAGTACGACTCGGGCATGTACCACGCGTGGGTGTGGTACCTCGCCAAGAACGTTAGCGAGCTCGCATTCCAAATCGTTTTCCAGTTGCCCTTTGTCAGTCTACTTGATGGTCGGCTTTGGCGCCTCGAATGCGACACTCTCTTCTCCATGTACGTGTTCATCGCGCTCATCACGAGCGTCGCGACGGCGCTCGGCTACATGGTGTCATGCGTCGACAAGAATGCGGACGTTGCCAACATCCTCGGCATCCTGCTCTTGCTGCCGTGTGTCATTTTTGGCAGCCTCTTCCTCAACTCGGACGACATTCCCGTCTACTTTAAATGGGCCGAATTCCTCATGCCACTCAAGTACGGTTTCGTGGCATGAGCCGTGCTTTCTGAAACACGATCCATTCGATTCCGTGCGAAGCGGGCAAAGTGCAACGCCTCGAACGGTGTTGATGTGCTCCAGAGCCTCTCGCTCAATGACCATTCGACGACATCTTCCTCCTCTGGATCATCGCGCTCTATCGCCTCATCGGTCTCGCAGCGCTGTACAACAAGGTCTATAAGCGCAACTAGAGAAACGAGGAATGCGTTCTCAATTTACTAGTATGTGTTCAATGTCCGAGTCTGCAAACTGCAGACTTCATACACAGGCACACAGCCCCAGGCAACGTCCTATCTGATTGGCTCGAATTCCGGATACTTCCGGACGAGGTGTGTTTGGTCGATTGCTCGAGCTGCAGGGCTCGAACGCCGACGCCACAACGCATTTTGGACTCTCCTGAGTGTCTTCTATCACTGTAGTAAGTATGAGCGATTTCATTTTTCGGCGTGATTTGGTAGCTGACCGCCCGCGGGCCCTGCGCGCCGATCCAGACGTGGTTATTTGTGACTAGTTATGGCGCACGCCAAAATTAATAGGGTTGTCGATTTGCGAAATATCAAAGACACCGGCCTCGAACCCCGGCGCCGTACTGTGCACTGTGCACAGGCGTTGGGGCTTGAGAAGGTGGCGAGTAGTATCATGTATGCATTTAGTACAATCGTTTTAGCTTTTTCGCCAAACAATGTTGCGCCGCCCTTTTCGAAGCCGCAGCAGATCTCGCCCTATGCAGTTCCAGTCACGGCGATATGGGTCGCCCAGTAGCGCTACTACCCCTCTTTTGACACGACTCGCTTGGGAACGCTCTTGTGTCGATGTCGTGCTATGTATTGTTGGCGCACGCTGACCACGCGGCCGTGGAGGGACCTGTTGTTGGCAGCGTAGACCGTGCTGTATTCACACCGTCTTTAAACAATACTAGTAAGGTACACAGTAGATGAGACACAAATTGGTAGATAAAGAGTACTAGAAAGAGGATCTAGAATTTGAAGGAGTTTGTTCGACGAGCAGAGGAAAAAAGGTCCTCCCAGAGGGAGGTCATAAATTGTGAAGTCGCATTGTATGAGACATGCCCACGGCAATCTTTAGTAAAAGGCGAAAGATTGGTGCGGATGAGCGTGACCCTGCGAGATACTTTAGTTAGTGCGCTTCGACCATACCTACGATTTAATCGTGGCCATTTTCATTCTCCAGGTAGATATTTCTCAACCTCCAGCAAATAATACACAAGTCTTTTTATATTCGATGCCATATCTTGACGCATTTCAACTACGGGTACTTGTACGGTACACGGCGGCCTTCTTGCGATGATAGTATAAAGCGGTGTCAGTATATAGGTAGACGAACGTGGCATCACCGCTTGCGACCTACGAGCATGTAATTGTTTATGGCGCTAATCGCGCAAGTCGAGATGGCCAGCTCCTTTGCTAAAGATTCCGCTCGACAGCACGGGAAAATTCGGACAAGACACACAAAGGGAGAGCGCACGACGTCAAACAGGTTGTATCCTAGCAAGGTTTTCTACTTTGTCCTTTTCTGCACAAGCCCTTGATGGGACCCTTCGGCGTCTGAAACGGCTTCGTATCAAGCCACAATAGACGGCGAAACCCCTCGTCAGACGCAAGCGCGCCGAGTGCCAGCAGCAACGATGGACTACTATGAGATCTTGGGCGTTGTTCGCGGTGCGTCGGACCAAGACATCAAGAAAGCGTAGGCTGCCTCCTCCTCCGAGAATGCTCTCAGCACTCAGAATCAACGCGTAGGTACCGCAAGCTCGCCATGAAGTGGCACCCGGACAAGAACAAGGCCAACCGCGACGAAGCTCAAAACAAATTCCATGAAATCTCCGAGGCCTATGACGTCTTGAGCGATCCCGAGAAGCGCGCGGTCTTTGACCAGCACGGCTACGACGGTCTACGCAACGGCGTGCCCAACGCGGACGGCGACGCGCGCGACGGCTACAGCTTTAACGACCGGCAGGCGGAGGACATTTTCGCAAAGTTTTTTGGCTCGAACAACCCGTTCAGCGACTTTGGTTTTGGCGACACGCTGCCCTTCTCGAGCGCGCTCAAGAAGAAGGGTCCGGAGAAGTGCCCGTCGATTGCCCGCGACGTCGAGTGCACGTTGGACGAGCTCTTCCACGGCGGCGCGACCAAGAAGGTGTCGGTCTCGCGCGTCCGGTTTCACGGCCCACACCTCAAGGAAGAAATCAAGGTCTTCTTCATCAAGGTGCAGCCAGGGTGGGCAGCCGGTACCAAGGTGACGTTCGAAGGCGAAGGCACCGAAACGAAGGAGCTCAGCGCCGGTGACGTCGTCTTCTCCATCATCGAAGCACCCCATCCGACGTTTCGCCGCGCCAAGCACGATCTCCTCTATGTCGCCAAGATCAAGTTGGCGGATGCGCTCGCTGACTGCTGCGTCCAAGTGCCCACGCTGGACGGGCGCCAGCTCCCCATTAGCTGCAACGAGGTGATTGCGCCCAAGTCGGAAAAGCGCATCAAGGGCGAAGGCATGCCGATTCCCGACACGGAGAATGGTCGCGGCGACCTCGTCCTTCAATTCGAGATTCTCTTCCCCAAGTACCTCACGACGCTTCAAAAGACAGCGCTCATCAAGATTCTCGGGCAATAGTTCAAACGGCCGCAAACGATTGGTCTTTGCTATGTGCGCGGTACGAATACGTACAATAATGTGCGTGTCTATATAATAACACTGAAAACACCCTACGTTTTCCAGGCGACAGACAGCTGACAGCGTCGTGTCAACCATGATACGCGTATTGGTACCGGTTGGCGTCGACAGATCATGTTTATGTCACCTCGATGATGTGCTGCCGAGGTGCCAGCATTACTCTCGCTGGACGTTCCTTGCCATGCACCCGGGATAGGGCTCATGACCGACACGAGCGGCCACCAACCTGATCGGCGCGATATGTAGCAGACGCTGGCCACATAACACGTACAAAGATCTAAACTGTGCCAATTGATACTGCTGCTGGTTGATGATGTTGCCCGAGCGATGGAAGCAGCGCCGGCGCCTCGTGTTGCCGAGATTCGCGGCCCGTGCTAATAGTACGGTACACACAAGACCCAGCTGGTATAGACGGCACGCATCGATAACGAACGCATCAAGCTGGTATTAGTACCAAAAGACCATGTCCCAGTGGCAACGGACGTGGCGTCCGTCGACCACTCAAACTCAACAAAAAACCACGCAACCTCAGGATTGAGAAGACGGTCCGTGGGACGTCGTGCTGTCTTGATGGTCGAGGGGGAGGTGCATGCAGCGTTCAGTGCCGGAGCGATGGACACTGTGTCAAGCGCGCTAGCAGTGCAAAGCAACCCGCGTGAAACCATGGCGTACCACCTATCGCACCCACGACGCGCTCGAGTTACAATCCAACGCGCACGAATTACGACGCCGCCCGCTCTAAGTGCCCACACGCAAAGCTATACTACGCGTATGGGCCTCAATTGAGCCCCGAGGCTGCGTGGCGGTCGCTTGGACATGGCTCAAAGCGAACCATAAGTGCCATCGCCATCTCCAAAACGCATCCATTTGAGTTTCACATGGTACTGAAACTCAAAACAATGCTTCTCATCTTCAGCTTCGAAAAACCGGAGACTCGGATTTTTCTGTTGTGGCGTGTGGGAGATAGGTCGCCGTATACTGGTACCATGCTTGCTGAGCTCATTTTGCCTTTCGCCAGCCAGACATGCCATCGCAGCGCGCGACGACGACGAACAACCCGGCGCTTGAGATGCTTGAGGTCGACCAGCTCCTGCCCGCTGAGGACTGGGTCAACGACTACGAGCGGTCGCTCTGCCCCGTGTGCACGCGCAACTTTAACACGTTTCGGCGCAAGCACCACTGCCGCATGGTACAGATCCGACTTCCGATCGATGATCGGCCGCTCATGTCTGTCTAGTGTGGCGAAGTCGTCTGCGGCAACTGCACCTTGCACAAGAACGTCTTCATCTCGTCCGTCGGGACCATGAACGTCCGCGTCTGTCTCTCGTGCATCGTGACGCTTGGCAACGGCCGCACGTCGGTGCCACCGCCCATCATGACGTCGCTCCCGTCGTCGTCCGACGAGTCCCAGCGCCGGTGGATGGTCAACCAGCTTCAGTCGCCAGTCACCAAGTCCCGCGACGACAGCAGCGACGGCCAGTACCATTACCAGCAGAACGCCACGACGATGGCGAGCCCTGCCTTGGACTACGAGCTCGACTTCAACTGGGAGCACGCGTGGCCGCGGCCGCCGATGCCGCGCGACGAGAGCTCGCGCCTCGACGCGCTCGACTCGGTCAAGATCCTCGACACGCAGCCGCAGATCGTGTTTGACCGCATCTGCGCCATGGCGGCGGAGCGCCTGCAGTGCCCGATGGCTGCTGTAAGCTTCATCGACGGCAGTCGCCAGTGGTTCAAGGCCAGCGTCGGTCTCGCGCAAAAGTCGATTCCTCGCCACGTGGCGTTCTGTGCGCACGCCATTGTCTCCAAGGACCCGCTTGTGGCGCTGGACACGCTCCTCGACCCGCGCTTCCGGTCCAACCCGCTCGTGACGGGCGCTGCGTCCGTGCGCTTCTACGCAAGCGCGCCGATCTGCGAGCACCGGACGGGGCAGGTTCTCGGCACGGTCTTCGTCCTCGACGTGCAGCCGCGCACGTCGTGCGACGCCACGATCCTCGAGAAGCTCGCCAACGTCGCAATGGAGAACCTCGTGGGCGCGCAGACGCCGGAAATGGCGCCGCCCGTGCGCCGGAGCTCGACGAGCTCGACGGACCCGACGCGCAGCAGCGACGATAGCCTCGACGGGCCCGCGCGCGTCTTCCCGAACGCCAAGACCGGGCTCGACGGCAAGGCGGCGACGCCGCCGCCAGCCGTCGCGGCCCAGAACGCACTCACAATCGGGCTCAACATGGACTTGGCCCCGCCGGCGCCGGGCAGCACGAGCGAGAGCCGCCTCGAGAACCTGCTCATGAATTTGCTGAGCCAAACGACGCAGACGCAGCACCAGCTCGCGACGCAGCAGATCAACATGTCGCAGACGCTCCACGACCACGCGCACCGCATCGACCACCTTGCGGTGGGCCTTGCGCGCATGGAGGTGCGCATGGAGGTCCAGGAAGGCCACACTCGGAGCCTCCACCATTCCCTGCGGCTGCAGTAAGAAGAGTCGATGGCGACGAAGAAGCGTCGTATAGTGTGTACTAGTACTTTTTAGAGCGTCCACGTAGAGAGGTCTACTATCCTTGTGGGGTGTTGTTGTAGTAAATAATCAAGTGCGATCTCCTAAAGTATTGTCTTGTGTACAGGTGCGAGAATACGTCTACGTAGCGGTTACCAAGGGTAACCCGCCGATCTGTCTCTTCGTCACGCCGAATGGTTGGGACCTCTTGCGAGTGGATGGAGATGTGGGGGCGAGATGTTTCTTTGGCCAGCGCGAGGTCGCGACTGGTTGGAGCACTCGTTACATAATAGCAGCGTCGATCGAAGTGTACTAACTGCGAAAGGAATTATATCTAAAAGTGGCACAAAGAAGCAGCATCCGGTCCAACTGGAGCACGAGTCGGTCAAACCGGTCGAGGGACCGGCAGACGCGGTCGAACCGATCGAGGTCGTGCTGCTCCACGAGCTGGTCCGAGCGCGCAATCAGATCCTTGTGCTCGTCGGCCTCGCGCTGGCGTCGCGTCCGCAAATGCACGAGCGAGACTTCAATGCGCTCGACGAGGCGCCGAA
The DNA here is from genome assembly GCF_000151545.1 of Saprolegnia parasitica CBS 223.65. Classification (NCBI taxonomy): domain Eukaryota; phylum Oomycota; class Saprolegniomycetes; order Saprolegniales; family Saprolegniaceae; genus Saprolegnia; species Saprolegnia parasitica. Next base: position 270,617 of record NW_012156438.1, read on the forward strand.
TGAGCGCCTTGTGGTCCACGGACCAGCAGTAGAGCGTGTACTGCGGGTTGTAGTCGGCGCGCTTGGGGATCTCCTGCATCTGAATCAGCTTGGCTTGGAAGAGCCCAAAGAGTCGGCTGCGCGTCTCGCTCGCCGGCAGGAGCGCGAGCTCGCCGATCGTCTTCTCCTCGGCCTGGCGCTGCTCGTACACGACGCGGAGGATGCGCGCACTCGCCGTGCCGTACGTGTCTTGCACGAACGCGTGGACTGTCTTGCGCTCCAGCGTCGACACGATCTTCTGCATGTGCACGGCGTACGTGCCGCCGTCGCCCGTCTTGTTGGCGGTAAATGCCTCGGGGGCGGTCTTGGTGAGCATGCCCGACGGATGCTGGCACATGGCCGTGAGGTAGTTGAGGAGGAGCTTCCAGCGGTCGCGCGACGTCTGCGGAATCACCGCGTCGACGGACGGCACCTTGAAAAGGTCCCGCGCGGTCATTGGGAATGACGTCGGCTCGGCCTCACCGCGCTCGTGCGGCGACGACGCGTGCAGCATGGCTTGCACGATCACCTCGGCCACGTCGTTGACGCTCTCTTTCGCAAACTTGATGCAAGCGCGGTGGCGCAGCTCGCGCGTCAGCTGCGGAACGCCGGCGCGCCAGATTGCATTTTCTCCTTCAAGCTCACGTCGTCGCCCTGGCCGTTGTCGAGAAGCGACGTCGGAGTCGACGGCAGCTTGGCCTCCTTCCGACGGCGACGACCGCCTGACGAGACGGGTGCACTGGTCGCAGCCGGAGGTGTCGACGCCTCGGCCTCTTCTGCCTGCATCATGAGCTGCACTTCGATCGGAACGACGTCCTTCGGTGGCGCCTTGGCCTTGCGTTTCGTGCCACGGCGCACCGAGAACCCGTCGTCCAGCTCGACCGTGTCGGCCGACGACTTTTTCGCTTTTGGCTTGGGCGTGGCCTTGGCCGACGAGGACGGCGACGACGCTGCCGCCGCGAGCTTCTCGAACGCAACCTCGGCTTCGTCTGCAAACGGATCGTCCGCCTGCTTGTTGTTGAGGTCGAGCGGGTGCACGCGTACGATGTAGCGGTTCTTGGCCATCTCGAGAAAGGTCGACCGAAGCGTTGCCTTGAGGTCGTCAAGCTCGTCCGCGTCCACTGCACACCGTGCATGAGGCGACAAAGAGCAGGTTATAGAGTAGTGGTACCATCGCCTTCCGAGTTGCCATCGGCGGCGCGGCGCGCCTGGGCAAGGTTGAACGCCATGGCCTCGATCGACTGGTCGAGGCGGAGGCGGCCACAGACCAAGAGCTCCTCCATAATGATCGCGCCCTACGCAACACCTCCCTGAGCCAAGTGGTACGATTGTGGATCAATACCTCTTCGCCAAAGACCGAGTTGGCGAGCTCAATGTAGCGTGCAAAGCGGAGACGCCGGAGCACCTCGTCGTGGTTGAGCGTATACCGAAGCGTGTAGGGCTGCTTGGTCTGCGCCGTCTTCTTGTGCGCATGATTGACGTTGGCCCAGTGAGACTTGATGTCGAGCATGTTGTGCTGGAGCATCTTTAGGAGGCCGGCCTTGAGCTGCGACGGCGTGGCCTTGGTCGTGTGCAGGAGGATCTCGCGCAGTGTGAAGCCGTCGTCGTCGGCCTTGAGGAGGACCCGCGCGAGGTGCTCGACGTGCTCGCCAAAGTGCTCAAGGAGCACATGCAGAAGGAGCCGGCGCTTCGACTGCGACACCACCACCATCTCGGACGACCGCTAATTCCGGCGCCGCTGCGAGCGTTATTGGATATTATTGACCAATGGTTTCCAGGGATCGCCGGCGGACCAATCAGAAGCGCCGAGGCTGGCCGCACGCAACTCGCTCGCCACTTCAAGCAGCCCCGGTGTACGCACCTTGGCTCGCTGGCCAACACTACAGTACGCGTCGTTGTTATGTATTTTCGATACAATTGTACGAGTATCCGTCCGTACCCTCGTAGCTCGTGGACGCTCGTTCGTGCTCGACGTTTTGGACGTATTTTTCAAAGTGCACCTCCGCCCATGTCGGTGCATTGTCGCTCCAAGTATTCCTCGTCGTGCATCATCTACTTGGTTGCGTGCAAGCAAGGCTGTTTAGGGTGTATGTGCGATGTGGGTCCTCCAAGAGGGCTCCCCGCCTGTCAATGGATCGACGTCCGCCATGTGCGATGGGACAGATTGGTCATTTTTATTGCGCGAGCCGCTTGGGTGGCATGTCGTGTTTTTAGATTTTGTCTTACAAAATCCAAGAGGTTGGTGTGGTGGCTGGAATAAAAATGCAGCGGCCAGGGAGAGTAATAAATTAAAACACCGCCGACTGCTCGTGGGTGTCACTCAAACACGAAAACCCGACAGCCACCGAAGACGACGACCATGAAGGTAGTGGCCGGTAGAACCCGACGCACTCACGCGGCGACTCGTAGAAGTGCATCGTGCTCGTCTCCAACCAGAGCTTTTCGGCGGAGAACAAGAGCAACACCGCGTCGCTCAACGCGCTTCTGGACGCCAAGAAGATCAAGCGCGACGAGGTCGACGGGTCGGCCGAGGACATGGTCGACCGGCGGAACGCGCTCTTTGGCATCAGCGGCGTCCGGGGCTCGTACCCGCAGGTCTTCCTTGTGGACGAAGGCGAGACCACGCCCCGCTTCATTGGTCTCTTTGACGCGATCCACGTACGCCTTGTATGCTCGAGACGACACGATGGACCGCGTGCGCGTAGGACATGAACGAAATGAACGACCTGCCCACGGACATCATTGAGCAAAACAACATCCTGACCTTCGACGCCGTCTTTGCCGGTACGTCGCAGTGATGCCACCGTGTGTGATGCCGCATGTTGCCAATAGACGTGGAACGAATGGGCTAATTAGCCTGGACCACCGACAAGACGGACGCGACGCTACTAGACCCCGGCGCCATCGACGATATTACACTATTTGCTTTCAGAACACGCAAACCGTTCTCTCCCTCAGTCCTCAAAGTGCGCATCGAGGGCCGAGAAGTAGCGCGTCTGCGTGAACGCGGTCGACGAGACGCAGCCGCCTACGCCAGTGTTCGTCAAACGATAGATGGTACGAGATCGCAACGCACCGTGGGGCTGGCCCGGAAAGCAGTTGCAGCTGCCGCCGAGGAACGTGGGTAGCGACGTAGCAGGAATGTCGGCGAGGAGCTCGTCCTTGCGGCCAACAAAGGCGATCTTGTGGCGAATCCGGTCGCTCAAAAACACCTCGATGAGTTTGTACGTGCCGTAAAAGAAGAAGGGCGCGTTCACAATGTAGACCTTGTGCAGCGTCTCGGGGTAGTGCTCTGTTATCATCACGTCAACACCCATTGCCGGAGAAACGTTGGATCTACCTTGGTTGATATTCGTGATGCGCTGGATTGCGGTGAAGACGTCCGTCTTGAACGTGCTAAAGCCCACGTTGGCGAGGTCGTAAATGAGTACGATCTTGGACGCAGCGGCGCCGCGCGCGACCACCTGCGCAGTGTATGAGCTCACGAAGGCGCGGAGAAAGGACCTGGCGGGGCAAGAGCACGTTGAGCTTATACTCGCACTTTTGCACGTGGGCCTTGAGAATGTCATCGGGCGTCACGACCTTGAGAAGCGCATCGCAGTCCAAGTAGCCCGTGCGCTCAATGTAGACAAGTCGTCCATCCTTGTCCTCTCCGTGGAATCCTTGCGGCTATCCAATGGGTGAGGCCTCACGGCCGAGAACGACAACGTACGTTGAAGCGGCGAATGGCCTCGAGCTTTTCGTTGGGCAAGGCCGGACCAGCCATGAGCGACGGCACATCCTGCTCGACGCGCCACGCGATACTGCTGCGCATCGCACTCAAGGTCGCGTCCGCGTCCCAGTCCCTCGCGATCGCGTACTTTTCGATCGTGTCGTCAAGCCGGCCAAGCTGGCAAAACCCAAGGGCCACGAGGCGCGCTTCCGGCGTCTCTAGCAAAAGCTGCTCGCGGAGGCGCGCAATCGTTCCTGTCTTTTCGTGCATCCGTGGCCAGATGATGCAAGCTCCAACGAGCACAAGGGGATGTGACCAGGATCCATGCGTCCGGATACTTGCAGGTTGATCGCAGGTACAAGTTGCGTTGGTTTCGTCCTGTCAATCAACTTTGACAGATCTAAGCTAGAAACACCGCGCGTAAAGACTCGACATGGCGTGTATGGGCTCACGCCTGCCGTGGCCCGCGATGTACTCCAATAAAAATGGTCTCTTGATCACGTGGAGTCCATTTATGCTAGAAGCAGCTCAAGATTCAAAGGCAAACCGATGGATGTTGCCATGGGCGATGGTTTTGTGGCGTGATTGTAGACGAATGCGTGTTTGGAACAATGTCGTTGAAAAATCCAACGCAGATTCGAGACAAGCCAATCGAAGCTGGGGACACGACGAGCGGGCGGCGATGTCCGAGTACAAGAAGACCGTGGGCGGGAAGCTAAAGCTCAAGGGCGGGCTCGCGCTAACGGCCAAGTACATGCGCATGAAGGTAGCCATGGAGATGCTTATCTCTACGTGTGCTAGGAAAACCAAAAAGACGAAGAAGCGGAAGGCCGAGACCGCGCAGAGCAACGATGAGGACGGCGCGGACGCTGACCGCGACGACTTCCAGCTCGTGAAGCTCCAGGGCACCGGGCGTATCCTGACGTCTGGCACCACTGTCATGGGCAAGATGGGTACACGCTTCGCGAGCGAGCTCTCAGTCGGCGATGCCATGATGATCATGCACCCGACGAGTCTCCAAGAAGAGACGCGCATCGTCAAGATGGTGCTCAGTGACGTCTCTGTCTCGATCAGCTCCGCGTTCAGCTCGGACCTTGTATCCACGACTACATTCCACTACATCAAGGCGCCTCCGGACGAGGACGAGAAGGAGCAAAAAGAGGTAGCACGTCATTTGCCTCTCTACTCTCTCATGCGCAAATCGATTCTAGCGCGCCAAGAAGAAGTCCAAGTCGGACGAAGAAGGCTTCGCCTTTGGGACGTATGCGGGCGGCACCACAGCGGGCAGTGAGTACACGTACCGCGTCAAGAAGAGCGGCGTGTATGGCGGATACGCCATCATGAAGGAGGTACGTACTGCGAATCGGAATGCATTCAAGCACGGCTTAACATGGACTATGCTAGACGGCCGACGCCAATCGGTCACGAGAGGAGCTCTTGGACTTGCGCGCCAAGAAGAAGGGTGACCGGCACTGCAATTAGACCTTGCGCTTGAGTAAACCCTTGAAAAAGTCAAACGAATTGCCATCCGGGTATAGCTCATAGCGCTGTCCGCTGTCGCTTGTCGCAAGGAGGCATCCCGATGGCGACAGCCCTACACGAGGGTTCGCTTTAACGCCCCCAACATGATCCCAAATACAATACCTTGGATCGTGGCCGCCATCTCCGGCTCGCCAGGGCGATCGCCTTGGACCTTGACGAGCTGGTTCGTGTGGAGCCAATGGTTGGTGTAGTCCTGCTCAAACGACGCAAAGCCCGTGCGCCGGAACTCGGCTTCCATCGGCTCGTAAACGTTGCAATACGCCGCCATGAATGCCTCCCTACAAACGCAGTCAGTCGACAGATCGGTATCCGCTTCGCATCCATCGTACCGCGTCACGGCATTGCCCACGAGCTTGTTCAAGCACGTTGTGGGCTCGGGGTTGCTAATGTTGAAGCCAATGCCTACGCAATGTCATCGAACGCTACACAGGGTCCATATTGCACCTGTCGTGAGGCAGAAGCGGCCCTGAAAGTACTCGGACTGGCACAAGACGCCGGCGATCTTCATGCCATCGACGTAAATGTCGTTGGGCCACTTGATCGCAACACGCGACGCGCCGAAATGCTGCGCGGTGCGCACGACGGCGAGCGACACAAGGTACTGCACGAACGGAAGGCTCTGACCGTCCGTGAAGAAGCTCTGGTACGAAAAGGTGAGGCAGCCCTCAGGCGCGACCCACGTGTTGGCGCCGCGGCCACGGCCCGTCGATTGCAGTGGCGTCCAGCACACGAGGCGGAAATCCTCCGGCGCGAGCGGGCGCAGCTCCAGCGTCGACGCTTGCAGAAGCGTTTGCGTCGAGGGCAGCGTCTCGGCGTAGAGCACGTGGCGCCCAAGCTCCTGCGTTGTGAGCGTCGGGAAGAAGGACGTATCGAGACCGCCCGCAACCGTGCTCTCGATGCCCTTCGCAGTGGCCCACGTCGAGATCGCAGGCGGCGCTGCCTTGCTGCTTACGAGGAAGAGCTTCTGAGCTCCCTTGGCCGCGTCAAAGATGGACGTCATGACTGTTCGCACTGCGAAACGACAAGCGACAGAAGAGGGTATCCGTCGGACCATCCCAGACTTCGCAAGTCGATTGGTCGTTTCCCGGAGGTATTCCCGGTCGAGACGTTTTAGTAGGCCCCCCTATCAGAGGTGCTTTGAGAAGCGCTGACGATGTTGTGATGGCGCTATCGACCGATCATCACGATGGTGGTCTATTAGAAGACCCACTTCAACAACAACGACGGTGGTCTACTAGTATATCCTAGGCTACACGACATTATCATGCTGGGTACAGTGCTCGACAATTGCAAGCTTGTGCACCCCTTCCAAGGCCGCGGATGCACCTTCGCAATTGAGATGGAACTGTCATGATCAATAATGTTGCAACGGGATCCTGGTTTCATGGCCACCAACATGTGTGAACCATTGTGCAGTCCAGAGTGCTGTCCGTTAGCTTTGTCCATCAATGGCATTTTAATTACGGTATTATTGCAATGACAAAAACTCTCGTGACCGATGAGCATCATCGCCACACAAATCTTGGGGCGAAAAGAGCGTTCGGCACGATATGCGGTGCTCCCGGGCGCCGTCAAAGGTCGAGATGCACTTGGCACATGCGCGGATACGCTGGCACCCTTTGCCGAGAACGTTGACGTGAACCTTGAGATGGCACTGGCGACACACGGCGCCACCACACTAGAATCGCCCTCGACAATGAGCTTTGACGTCATTGCGTAAGCATAATTCGTACCAAGCTACAGGCATAGCGCCATCGTCGTAGGAGACGGAACGTTAGCTGGCACTGCGAGCACGACTGTGACCCTCTTGGTGTAGAGGAAGCGGAGAGCTTTTCGACGAGGAAGACACTGTCGTTCATCACGTGCTTCTCAAGGCTTGACATTGGAGACGAATATGGGAGCGAGCTGCCGTGGGCGAAGGGTCCAATTGCAAAATGAGTGTTGTCACCGCAGGCTGCGGAGTCACGGCCGGTTGCTTCTGAAGATTCTGCTGTCGGCCAGCGTGCTCGCATGTCGCGCCACGACAAACCACGCTTTTTGACGTTTAAACGCATGCGTTTATTTAGCATGGCGTCAAAGGTATACAAAAGGCAAGATTTGGCTCAGCAACAAACAAAAACGTTTTTAACGTGTCGCGCATCCATATTCATTCCACGCCACCGAACTCAATGGCGGACCAAGCACGAGGTAGACGTCGTCGCATGGAGGTTGCATGGACGCTACCTCGACAACTCTAGAGCCGCTGACGAAGAAAGCCAAGGTTGATGCGAAGACGTCGGTCCTCCATCCAGACCTGCTGCAGTCGTCTGCGGCCGCGCGCGCGGCGGTCCAGGCGGCCTACGCGACGACGAAGCCGTATCCGCACTACCAGATCCCGGCGCTGTGCACGCGCGAGCACATGAACAAGGTAGCATATTCGTGCAGGATGCATAGCCTCACGCGGCCCAGGTGCATCACGAGTGCATTACGCACCTCGAGGGCAACTTCAAGGAGACGGACCTTTTCAAGCTCTACCAGACAATCGACCTCGGGAACCTAAAGACGTCGGACAAGATCGCAAAGCATCTGCCTGCGCTCCTTGAGCTGCGCGACGCCCTCGTACCGCGATCCTGTATCCCTCATCAGATTCAATTCGCTCACGTTGCGTGCATAGTATGGCAAGGAGTTTCGCGAGTACATTACGTCGATCACGGGCTGCCCGCCCCTGACGGACAAGGTGGACTGCGCCGCAAACGTGTACATGCAAGGCTGTCATCTCTTGCCTCACGACGATGTCATCGGCACACGCTGCGTGAGCTACGTCATCTATCTCAGCGACCCTGACGACGATTGGACGGCCGCGGACGGTGGCAGCCTCGAACTGTACCCGTCGATGGCGTCGAACGACCGCGTGCCCGATTTGGTTCCGACGGCATTTGCTCTCCCCACGTACAACACGATGGCGCTTTTCACGGTCATCCCCGGCGTGAGCTTTCACTCGGTCCAGGTATTTCTCTCTGTCTTTCATTATTCGCGTCGTCGTGCTCACACGCGCGTAGGAAGTCTATGCGGAGAAGCCCCGTCTCTCCATCCAAGGCTGGTTCCACCAGGTGCATTTCCACGACTGTGCCAAGCCAAGAGGCTCATCGTCGCGTTTAGGCTGTCGCGCCCGCCGGCGTTGACGCTGCCACGCAAGAGCAACTCTCTGTTTTGCGTCAGCACGTGTCGCCATTCGACGAACTCCCCATGGATAGCATCGTGCAGAATCCGCAACTGACGAGCGACGACCTGGCGTTTCTCCGTGCCTTTGTGAACCCGATCTACCTCACTATGCGCACGATTGGCGACATCCAATCATCGTTTCGTTCCAGCGGAAGTCTCCAGGTACGCGCTATTGCTGTCGACCGTTCGTTGACGCGCTGACCCATCTATAGCTGCACGATTTTTTGAAGTCCGACTTGGCCGATGCGATTGCGACGGCCACGCATGGTGCTGACGATGCTGCACAACTGGGATCCGGGCAGGTCCCGCAGTATACGGCTGGCTACGGAGAAGACTGGGACCCTCGTGGCCCCGTGCATCTCCAGCGGTACCTCGCGTACGTTGGTGAGGGTGACAAGAGCAGCGGCGCGAGCGCGGGCCAGCTCCTCGGTCATGTCAAGGACAAGCTCGTGGCGTCGCCGCCTTTCCAGAAGTTTATTTGGCTCCTCACGGGGTTTCTGCCCACAGGTGCGCGCAGCCAAGTGCGCCGGTTCCGCGCCGGCTTGGACTATACGCTCGCACACGAGCAAACGCTCCCGACAGAAACCCTCTTGGACCTCGTGCTGTGCTTTGCCAACTGCCGCGATGCCGACGCCAAGGAGGCATGGAGCAGTGGCGACGTGGGTGGCTTCGAGTGTTACCAATCCGCTGAGGAGGATGGCCTCGGCGACGTTGCCAAGGGCCTCCAAGAAGACGACGACGATGACGATGCGCTGGTCACGGTACACGCCCAACACAACACGCTCAACCTCGTGCTGCACGACGAGAACACGATGAAGTTTGTCAAGTTTGTGAGCGTCCGGGCGCCGGGAAGCCGCTGGGACGTCAGCGTTGAGTACACGATTGCACAAGTTGAGCTCGACGAGACCGAGGCAGACAAAGAATAGACGCCAAATTCAGTGCTGTGTGCTCTACTGTGTTAAAACGTGCAAGCGCTTCAGAAGTCTCAAATTCGATTCCGTCTTGAAGGTTCAACTCATGTGTTCACCATTTGAAAAAATCCCGCAGCGGAGTGTCTACCCATTTCTCAATCACATGGGACCCGCTCCATGCACCACGTGACTATCTACCAAAATACGCGGGTCTTTCTAGCTCGCAACTTTTCACTCTCGGCCTCTCAGTGACCCCAAGAAGGATCCCAAAAGATCGAGAGCGATGAGCCAAATATCGAAATTTGGAAACACCGGCGTTTCTACGAGCTCCATGACCAAGACTCTCCACGAAAAATTGCGAAAAATATTCTTCGCCATTTATGGCTCTCAATCGTCCATATTATATGTATGGAACGCTGACGCATAGCGTTTTAATTCGGCATTGGGTTGCGTTTTGTCCATTTTATTCGAATTTTAAAACGATATTTTAAAGCATACCAGGGTCCAACCATGAACGCGGTGGTAAAAAGAGTCACAGACGCTACTTTAAAAAATATTTCCATGTTGTCAATGGTTTGAAAACGCAGCAGAATGTAAAGCACACTGGTTCAAAAGGGCTGTACATAATTTATAATCACTGGATTGTGAGTTCGTGGTCTATAAATCGTGTGTCTACATCTCGTTTTTCGTTGTCTATCATGTAGAATGAAATTTATAAACGCAGATAATTTAAATCGGAAGCGTGAGGGAATGCTGTAGGAGGACTAGAGTTGGGTCATTGAGAGGAAAAAGATAATGTAAGGGATGTGTGTATGAGGTAGTGGGCTGGTAGTGCGTGTGCGGTATAATGGTAGCTGAGGTTGTTTGGTGTAAGGTGAGACGAGTTGATGCAAGATGGTTATTGTCATTGTGTGAAGGCAACAGATATGAAGTTCCCTGATA